>NC_052507.1:3909678-4209678 GCF_014356525.2 Nilaparvata lugens
AACATTATTATATTATCGTTATTCTAATCGCATTCAATCTTTATTCTCATTGATTGATTATTTATACTTTGTGAAATTCGTTGAATAACTAGCATTATCGTCATTTAATGTAAAATAGTGTATCAGCCAGTAAATATTGTAACATAGATAAATAAAAAACTCGAATCTAATCTTTCTTATTTGTCTCGATCTCATATATCTTCTGTATTTCCTCTTTTACTGAATCCTCTCTCTCAAACACACACATTCTCTCCCTCTCTGTTTCTCTCATTCACTCTATTCTTTTTCTCTCTCTCTAATTTTCTCACAAGAAGAAAGTGAACGTTATAAATCCGCAGCGCATTATCTTGTGGTAGCCCGGGTGTCGGAGAGCTTAATGCCTCAATTAACACGTTGGATGGCTAGTTTCAGTTCTTAGCGCCGTTTTTCTCCTCACCATACTACAAAGCCGAGAGAGGAGAGAGGAGAGAGAGAGGGAGAGGAGAGGAGAGAGGATGAGAGAGAGAGAGGATGAGGAGAGAGAGAGAGAGAGAGAGAGAGTGAGAGAGAGATGTATGTTACAATATTTACTGGCTTATACACTAATTTACATTAAATGACGATAATGATAGTTATCCAACGAATTTCACAAAGTATAAATAATTAATCAATGAGAATAAATATAGAATGCAATTAGAATAACGATAATATAATAATGTGATGTAACTTCATAAATCGGCGGTGTTTCAACAAATAATTGTCGATTCTTTTAGACGGATATAAACTATCCTTCTCATTAACACACAACCGGGGAGAGAGGGAGAGAGAGAGAAAGAGATAGAGAGAGTGAGAGTGGGAGAGATTGATTGATTGAGTACTTTATTAATGTAGATTACAATATAACTAATATGCTTATACACTTATATACAATAGCTTACAATACAGCAAAATTATAGATGAATTCACATAAATATGACTAAGAAAATAATTATTGAACGTTATATGATATGAAAAAGCAATTTGTAATATAATAACTATAGATAATTATAGTTATGCATCTACATAAATTGGCGGAGCTTTGGACATATCAATGTCCATTCTTCGAAAGAATATTCAAAATATCTTTATAAAATATTTATGTATGTACAATATTCATGGCTTATACACTAATTTACATTAAATGACGATAATGCTAGTTATTCAACGGATTTCACAAAGTATAAATAATTAATCAATGAGAATAAAGATTGATGCAATAAGAATAACGATAGTATAATAATGTGATGTAACTTCATAAATCGGCGGGTTTCAACAAATAAAAAAAAAAATTATAGACTAAGAAAATAATTATGAACGTTATATGATATGAAAAAGCAATTTTTAATATAATAACTATAGATAATTATATTGTTTGCATCTACATAATTGGCGGAGCTTTGGACATATCAATGTCCATTCTTCGGAAAGAATATTAAAAATATCCTCCCCACTAACTCTCTACAAATAAGAGAGACCGAGAGACAGAGACAGAGACAGACAGACAGGCAGAGAGAAAGAAAGAGAAGGAGATAAAAAGTGGGTGAGAGAATTATAGATGGGAATGTTTGGGTGTGAGAGAGATCAGAGAGAGAGGAGTGGGAGATTGAGAAGAGAGAGCAAAATGAGTAGAGAACAGACATAACACAGCACTTAATTCCATTATTTTCTACACTCAATTTATAGATTAAGAGTAGAAAAGGTTGGCTTTTACAGAGGGAGTAGTTTGTGCTAAATTCCAAAGAGCAACCCGCCATTGTTTTCTAGAACGAATTAAAATCAGTTGATTAGTATTTGAGTCTAATGGTATCTCTTGTTTTTTCCAATGCAAAATATTCTTTCTCGGCGTTTTTCATTAATAATGAGCTCTCCACTTCTTTGTAATTCTTTTTTCGAGGACTTCCATTTTCCACCAACTGGAAGCATGGAATTTTGTAGTGATTACTAAAATCATGCATTTCTCACTGGATAATGATAAATATCGGGGCCCCGAGCATCGCTCGTTAGTTTAATTTATTGATAAACAGAACACAAGTCTCTAAAATGATCGCGTTTATATTATTTCTCAGCTGGCTATGTCATCTTATGAATTTCGGGGATGCGATATTTCGATTTTCCACATACTCACTCGCTCACTCACTTTTTTACCATCCACAGCTGTTTCAGCCAAGGATGAATTAATACTTTTAATGTCGTTCAGCGGGTTTTTCCAAGGATAAGATCTAGTGCGATCGAGTTTTCATATCATAAACCTACTAGTCTATGTTCCAAAATTTGTGAAAATCATTAGAGCCGTTTTCAAGATCCGTTAAACATTAATAACCAGATATAAAAATATGAGCAGATATACAGAAATTGCTCGTTTAATATAATAGGATATATAGAGTGACCTGGCTGGCTCAGGTCTGGTTTCAGAGTATTCAGATCGCAACTAATCGATTTCAGGGCCTCTGACATCACCTAACGACTGCTTCTTAGGCAGCCGGGACCGACGACTCAACGTGTCCATCTACACACGTGGAACACGGGATAACCATTGCAGTTCTTACTAATTCATTGATTGTCTATTCATTATAGATATGATAATGTAGTGATACCTTAGTGAGGTCTACGTTATAATGAGAGTGGAGAAAGATAGAAGAACAGCGTTACCGAATTTTTGCCTTGCCACTTCTTTCTGTAGATGATAACTGATACCGACATATAGTTAATGTCAATAAAGATAGTTCATTATCTAATCATTGAAAAATAGTTATATTCTCTTGACAAATATTATCCCCGGGTGATTCAAAAAGGACTTTACAACTCTGAAAATTCATATAAATCTTATTAAACAAGGTACAGAGCTGGTTTTGGTGTTGTTTTAGGAAAACACTCCAAGTTTTGACTCGCGTAGTCCGCTAGTGCCTGTTCGCGCCGCACAAGCGCTAGTGGCAGTTACATCAAAGATCACTGGCTTCACTGGACCCGAGCGTGCTGTGTGTTTTGGTTTGAAGAATAGAAGTCTGCGACAACAGTTCAGCGTAATTTTCGTACCAATTACACTACAGATACTCCTAGTAGGCCTACAATTTATGAGTGGCATAAATGCTTTGTAGAAACAGGGTGTTCAGTAAAACACAATAAATCCTCAGGGATCGAACGGGATTTTCTTAATGACGGCTTTCCAAATCAGTGGATTGGTAATACGCTAATTGCATGGCCCCCTCGTTCCCCAGACCTAACACCGTTGGATTTTTTCTTGTGGGGTTTCATAAAAGATATGGTGTAAGTACCTCCTTTGCCAGCCACTCTACCTGAACTTAGAGCAAGGATTTGCGCTGCTGTTGAGCAAGTTACACCTGAAATGCAAGTGCGAGTCTGGGAAGAAATCGACTATCGATGGGATATCTGCAGGATAACTAACGGAAGTCACATAGTACATCTTTATTTTAAGTTAAAAAAACCTGTAGTGTTTTCCTTTAAAACAACACCAAAACCAGCTGTGTACCTTGTTTAATAAGATTTATATGAATTCTCAAAGCTGTAGAGTTCTTTTTGATTCACCCGGTATTATTGTTATTTTGAACAAAGATGAATATTAAATATTAGATAAACCGGTGACAGCTGTCATCTACAGAAGGTGAAGGCAGAGAATCGGAAACACTGCTCTTCTATCTTTCCCCACTGCCATTATAACGTGGTACTCACTCATCATGGTCAATATAAGGCAGGATAATAATATTACAGCAAGGAACAATAAAAAGATGTCCGGTATTCTGCTCAAAGTTTGCTAAAGGCCTCAGGGTATCTCTCTAGTCTTCAGCTGGAAAATTGATTTTTCTTCCTACAATTTTCCTTCAGACTACTCCAACCTTTTTACTAAGACCCAATGTCTATTCAGGCGGAAAACACAGAAAATATAAAGTGAATTAAGCTTTGAGGAGCGTCTGACTTTTTATTATTAAAGAGTATAAGTTATAGTGAAGTCCACGTTATAATGGCAGTGGAGAAAGATAGAAGAACAACGTTGCTGAGCCTCTGTCTACAAATACCTTCTATAGACGGTAGCTAATACAGTATATATTAACAGGTAATTATACGATATATGGCTGATAATTATAATATCTGGCACCTAATTATATATAGCTGACACAGGTAATCATATTGATATTGTAATATTAACAGTTCATTCTCGTTTAGAATAATCAATTTTATTTTACTAGTAGTTCTGTGAACAGTGACCTCGCACTCAGTAAGTTACATTGACCTGTTGTTATGTTTTCTCAAAAATTGATAAATAATTTATCAATTCGAAATATCTAGAAAAAATCCTAAATAAGCATAAAGCTATCTGTCCTATCGTATCGTGACGTGTCGTCCGAGTATGAGCGCTGTTATCAGGTCTGGCTGCAACTGTCTACAACGTTGATGGAAAGATACATTTTCAAGATGTTCGATGTTTTTGAACGGGTAGTATTATAGTCAACTGTCTACTAACGTTGTTGGAAAGATACATTTTCAAGATGTTCGATGTTTTTGAACGGGTAGTATTATCCACTAGACAGCTGATTTATGATGAATAATTCTATAGTCTGATTTTTACTCTAATATTGGCTCATGAAGGATGCTCCTTTTTCCTTTTATATTATCCTTGAAATGCAAAATTTCCAAGAACCTTGTATATATGTCGACGCGCAATTTGAAAAGGAACATACCTGTCAAATTTCATGAAAATCTATCACCGCGTTTCGCCGTAAATGCGCAACATATAAACATTTAAACATTCAAACATTTAAACATCAAGAGAAATGCCAACCCATCGACTTGAATCTTAGACCTCACTTCGCTCGGTCAATTAAATGATTTTATCACAACATGTTTCAACATTCATGCCATTTTCAAGTAATATTTTTATTTCTATATTTATATTACAAGTAGCCCTATACAGGAAAAAGACAATTGATTATTTTAAACTTGAATGAACAGTTGATATTACATCAATAAACCTGTATCAGCTACCATCTATAAAAAAATCTGGTGGTGCACTCACACAACTTTCCTTGCCGTTATGAAAATTGATCAACTGACGCTAGTGTTCCCGCGCATCTCAAGTCTACTTTTCTAAGATCTGAGCCATCTGGTGACAGGACAATAGCGCTGCAGACACATGAAGTCTGCTATCTCTTCATAGTGAATGATTTAATAGAATCAACAGTTGCCAACAGTTTGCAATTGAATAATCTTATTTTATCGAATTTCGACCTTATTTTCAATTTTAGGTGAAAATGCTACAAAACATCAATTGTAGAGATTTTTATGCTCGATCTTTTCCTTTCAAAATTTTTTGTTTAAATTGTATCTGGAGCCTGATAATTGAGAATCTAAAATCGAACTTTGCATAGATGGTGCCGTGCTCCTGAAATTTCCACAGATATGAGACTTGTGGCAGTTGATAGAGCTTACCAATGACTTTTCTAGTAATGAATTTGATCAAAATCGTTGGAGCCGTTTTCGATAAAATCGCGAAAAACCCTGTTTTTGACAACATTTTCGCCATTTTAGCCGCCATCTTGAATTGCATTTGAACGAAATTGTTCGTGTCGGATCCTTATATTGTAAGGACCTTAAGTTCCAAATTTCAAGTCATTCCGTTGATTGGGAGATGAGATATCGTGTACACAGACGCACATACACTCATACACACACACACACACACACACACACACACACCACACACACACACACACACACACACACACACACACACATACAGACCAATACCCAAAAACCACTTTTTTGGACTCAGGGGACCTTGAAACGTATAGAAATTTAAAAATTGGGGTACCTTAATTTTTTTCGGAAAGCAATACATTCCTTACCTATGGTAATAGGGCAAGGGAAGTAAAAGGCATTGACAAGATAGAGGAGCGGCAACATTGTTCTCCTATCCTCCTCCACTGCCATTATAACGTGGACCTCACGCGCTCTTTATGTATAGTGGGACTTATTTGATACGTTCAGCATATCCCTTATAAATATGATTCCCCACGCATATTAATGTACGTATGTGATATTTTTATCCCGTAGGCTTCCCATTAAACGATATGCTAACTGGTTTAAGTGAATCTCAATTTATTAACGTGGAAGAAATGGCAATTTTGATAAGTGAGAAGTATCCTAAAATAGGAGAGGAACTCACGTAGGTCACGAGGACTAATCAGTCTGAATAGACTGCCAAGCATATCACACTGGATTGCGACAAGGATTACAACCAGGTGATGAATGGGATGTTAGTATAGGGAAAAACTCCTGGTTCTTGTAAAGGACACAGGTATTGGTTTGCCTAACTAACATACTACTTGGGAACACAATAAGCTTCAGTTTGACGTGAGGGGTTCTTTGAACCTTTGGATCCTTGAATCCGTCCCTCCAAAAACAACAAACAACAATATCCTACAATACATACTATAATATAATAAAAGGAAAGAATCCGATATCGAATTTGAGAGAGCTAATAGTTAACGAGCTCGGAATCCTGAAAGGTGAGCTGATCAAATTAATAACATAACACCTTCTCGTTCAATCCAATTGAAAATATGTTTATTTATTACAAGATTGAGAGCCAGATATTGTTATATATTGCGAGAGCTTATCAGAATTTTCAAATGGGAGCTCAATTTGATAACGAATTTGAGAGAGCAACAGTTTTTGAGCGTGGTATTCTAGAAGCTTAGCTGATAACATCAAACTGATAATGGAAAATTACCCACTCGTTCATTCTGATTGAGAATATTTTCATCTATTATTAAATTAAGAACAATATATTTTTATAAATAGGATGATCTAAATAGGGTTCTGGAATGAAAGCTCAATTTGATTCTTATGAAAGAGCGAACCAATAAAATATGAATGAGTTTGGAATCCCAGAAGGTTAGCCGATAAAATCTAACTGATAATAATGAACCTGCTCGTTCAATCTAATTTGAAATAGCTTCATTCATTATGACATTGAGAACTGGAAGTTGTAATAATATATTGCATAAGCTTATTAGAATTTTGAAATGGAAGCTGCATTTGATATTGAATATGGAAGATCAAACAGTTTTTGAGCTTGGAATTCTAAAAACGTCAGCCGATAAGATCTAATTAATAATAAATAATAACCAGCTCGTTTAATCTAATTCAATATAGCATTTCATTCATAATAAAATTGATAACTAGAGATTGTTATATATTGCGTAAGATTATCAGAACTTTTTAAAAAGTGACCTAATTTCATATAAAATATAGAAGAGGAACAGTTATTTTAAGCTTGGAATTCTAAAAGGTTAGCTGATTAACTGATAATCGAGAATGACCTGCTGATCTAATTTAATAGAAAATATCCTCCCCAAATCTGTTATAATCAGAAGGATGGTTAGCGCAAAGGTCGTGGCTAGTATCAAATCACTCAGATTAGATGATGATTGAATACGTAATTTCAATTAATTAAAAAACTTATATAAGTGACGTGTGTCTGATGATATTCCTGTAGACTTAAATGGTAAATAATTCCTGATGTTAAGATTGGCTTAAAAATTGGCAGCATTCCTTATAAAATAACATATATGGTTCCCATTCATACAATGCTGACAGTTTGAATCTAATCTCTCTCAATTTCCGTTGTGGGATTAACTCTTGTCAGAATTTCTAATAAATAACATCAATGAATTACATTTCAACCAATGCTGAAATTTTTCATGTGAATCCTACTATGTTCTCTATTACATCCTGGCCTTATACCCCTGATTGTCTCTGTTAGTACCGCTTATATTTAGTTACGAGATTGATATTTTTAGAATCTATATTCAAAATTTGGAGATCTAAATCATTCCCGTTTTTCCGATATACAATCCACAAGTTGACATGTTTTGATGCGAACAAACGAACAAACAAACAAACGAACAAACGAACAAACGAACAAACGAACAAACGAACAAACGAACAAACGAACAAACGAACAAACGAACAAACGAACAAACGAACAAACGAACAAACGAACAAACGAACAAACGAACAAACGAACAAACGATCACACGAACAAACACAACCCTACTCTCTCTTATTATATAGATAGGCCTATCATAGAAAAAAGAAAGCATGTGCGTATGCTTTTTTTCTCTGTGTTCTACATTCTTCAAAAAATTGCTTTATCATATGGTTCGGAATCTGCCAAAAAGTGGAGTTTCATTAATCTCTTTCGATTTCCATACCTCTCATTACTCATGCACAAGTCTAGGTCTCATGTGGGTGACATCATTAGCGGAAATATCACTTCTCTTCTGGAGAATCAGAGGAAAACTATTAAATAAAACATAAATCCATCCATATTTTAGAAGCTCAAATAACTAGTAGTTCTGTGAACAGTAAACCTCACGCAGTATTCTCATCCACAAGTACCTGATTGAAACTATAGACCTTATGTAAATACAGCAATAGACTGGCTTCTCCACACATCTGTGTAATCACTTGTCAGCTGATCTATGATGAATAATCCTATAGTCTGATTTTTACTCCAATATTGGCGTATGAAGGAGGCTCTTTTTTCCTTTTATATTATCCTTGAAATGGAAAATTTCCAAAAACCTTGTATATACGTCGACGCGCAATTAAAAAATGAGCATACCTGTCAAATCTCATGAAAATCTATTACCGCGTTTCGCCGTAAATGCGCAACATATAAACATTCAAACATTTAAACATTAAGAGAAATGCCAAACCGTCGACTTGAATCTTAGACCTCACTTCGCTTGGTCAAAAAATAATTGATATCACAACCAAATATGATTGTGGAAAATTTATAGAAAGTCAAGCTCAATCAGCTTATACCCAACGACATTTCAATTTCAATAATTTTTCATGAAGCCGATTGTGGAACAATTCACTAATTGCTTTCGCGTTGATGCCAATTCTCACTCGAAAATTTCTATCAAAAAAGTTCAAATCGAGAATCAATATCAATTCTAATAAGATGTGATAAGTTGCGTTCATTCAGCTTAGACCAAACAACATTTCAAATTAAAACATTTTCATTCTTGGAGACGGTTATAGAAAAATATGCACGAATAGCTTCCGTAGATGACAAGAATCTCTATCAAAGAAGCTCAACTAGAAAATTGATATTACATCTACAAATCTGTGGGAGGTTCATATAAGGTCTAGCGCAATCAGTTAAATAAGTATAATTAACATTGAAGAATTTTCATTCTTGAAAACGACTGTAGACAATTATACAGAATGGTTGCCGTATACGACAAAAATTTCTAGAATATTTTGAGAAGTCGAAAGTCAAGAGTTAGAGAAGTTTTGAGAGTTTTAAGAATGTTTTGAAAAGATCACCTTCAAAACTTTCATAAAAATACCAGGCTCATATCACACCTTTACTCTTAACCACAAAGTTGGTTATCCTAAGTTTTCCTTATCAGTTTCTCCAATAAATTAATCATGCTTGTACAACTGATGAAAATTATTATTATTCCATGAAATTATGATTTTCAGATCATTGAATCCAATGCTTCGAGAAGTTTCCCTATTTACAAAATTATTATAAAAATAGTAAGCCTGTATAGCATACAGTTACGCTTACACAAAGGTATCAACAAAGTTTCTCTCAGTTTTTCCAATGCACGTGAAACTGATAAAAAATATGATTTCATAGAAGCTATGATTTTCTGATCATGTATCTAAACCATAGTTTCAAGTAGTTACCCTTTTACAAAATATTATAAAAAATACCAGACCAGCTAAAGCTACGTTTACACAAATCAACAAAGTTTTCCTCAGTTTCTCCAATATAAATCATGCACGTAGAACTGGTGAAAAATATGATTCCATGAAAACTATAATTCTATGATCATGTAAACGAATGTTTCAAGTAGTTACCCTTTTACAAAATATTATAAAAAAACCAGACCAGCTAAAGCTACGTTTACACAAATCAACAAAGTATTCCTCAGTTTTTCTAATAGGTATATCATGCACTTGAAACTGATAAAAATATATGATTTCATGAAACCTATACTTTTTTTGATCATGTAGACCAATGTTTCAAGTAGTTACCCTCTTACAAATCATCATAAGAATACTAGGCCACCTATACCACAAAGCTACGTTTACACAATCAACAAAGTTTTCCTCAGTTTCTCCAATATAAATCATGCACGTGAAACTGATAAAAAATATGATTTCATAGAAGCTATGATTTTCTGATCATGTATCTAAACCATAGTTTCAAGTAGTTACCCTTTTACAAAATATTATAAAAAATACCAGACCAGCTAAAGCTACGTTTACACAAATCAACAAAGTTTTCCTCAGTTTCTCCAATATAAATCATGCACGTAGAACTGGTGAAAAATATGATTCCATGAAAACTATAATTCTATGATCATGTAAACGAATGTTTCAAGTAGTTACCCTTTTACAAAATATTATAAAAAAACCAGACCAGCTAAAGCTACGTTTACACAAATCAACAAAGTATTCCTCAGTTTTTCTAATAGGTATATCATGCACTTGAAACTGATAAAAATATATGATTTCATGAAACCTATACTTTTTTTGATCATGTAGACCAATGTTTCAAGTAGTTACCCTCTTACAAATCATCATAAGAATACTAGGCCACCTATACCACAAAGCTACGTTTACACAAATCAACAAAGTTTTCCTCAGTTTCTCCAATATAAATCATGCACGTAAAACTGGTGAAAAATATGATTTCATGAAAACTATAATTCTATGATCATGTAAACAAATGTTTCAAGAAGTTACCCTTTTACAAAACTATTATAAAAATACCAGACCATCTAGGTCTATATCACAAAGTTACGTTTACACAAATCAACAAAGTTTTCCTCAGTTTCTCCAATATAAATCATGCACGTAGAACTGATGAAATGTATGATTCCATAGAACTTTTATCCTAAAGTGGAAGTTTTTCCTATTTTTTCACTGAAAAATGCATAAAAAACCAATGAAAAGTATAATTCAATAAAACTATGATCCTAAAGTATTAGTTTTCCCAGTTTCTCACTGAAATTTGCATGCAAAACTACTGAAAAGCTATATTTTAGAACCAGAGTTCAAATATAACAGTTATAAGAAGTTGTTATTGTACATACCGGCTTCTGGATGAGAAATGAGCCCCTTCCAACAACTGCCAACTGTTTTATAAAGCAGGGAGGAAAAAGCTGCGCATTGCAAGTTCGCCAACCCCTCCCCGCCTTAAACTAACCCCTAAGCCCCCTCTTCCATCCTAAACTACCCCCTAAACTCCCTAAAATACCCCCCTGGTTTGACTTTGCTGACGGATCTCACTCCCCTCCAAATTTCACACACGAATTCTGTAGCATCTACATATTGTGTATGCTCGCAGGTATGTGTGTGTGTGTGTGTGTGTGTGTGTATGTGACTCTCATGCATGCACACTCATGCAAAGCCACACGCATTCCATGAAGGGTTGTGGTGGGGAGAAGGATGGTGACTAGAATATTATTTTCCAACCAACCGTGAGAGAGAGAGTGTTTGAGAGAGGGTGAGAGTGTGTGAGAGAGTTTGGGATGAGAGTCACTTGTTGCTGGCCTGTTGACATCGCCAACTGTTGATCAGGTTGTTGGAGTGCCATTCATGTGTGCAATGTCTCAAATGTGCGAGTATCCCAACTTTTCGTTATATTTGCGTCTATCATCTAAAATTATTTCTTATCCGTGTTTCGGATGGACACGTTAATTCGTCGGTCCCGGCTGCCTAAAAAGCAGTCGTTAGGTCATGTCAGAGGCCCTTAAATTGATCAGTTGCGACCTGAAAACTCTGACACCAGACCTGAGCCAGCTTTAATATTAATATTATTATTATTATTATTATTATTATTATTATCATCATCTTAAATAATTATTATCTAAACATTTCAAATAATGTTAACATATTGCCATTTCAACGCCAAAACCTAACCGCCATACCCTTTCATTTCACCTTCAAAACTTATTTCGGACTTTAAAATGTTATCTAAATTTGGGAGATTAGATTAGATTAGATTTGTTTATTCATGTATGTTACAATATTTACCGGCTTATACACTAATTTACATTAAATGACGATAATGCTAGTTATTCAACAAATTTCAGAGAGAGATAGTACGAGGAGTACCTTTATTTTTTCTCTCCCGGTCAGTAGTTTCTTGTGAAGATAATAGATAAATGATAAGATAAATAAAACAGAACCTTCAAGAAAATGTTCATGCACTAGACAAATTGAAATCTCGCAGATCTGAGGCAGTCTCGGCTGTTGCTTCATTCATGGTTGTAGAAATGATTTGACAAGGATATGTGGGTGATGCAGTATGATATGATACATGCATTTAATGGATGAATTTCATAATGAATGAATCATAGGATTCATGAATTCAATTAATTCATGATCCAATGTTGGTTGTTCTTTCAGAATTTTCTGAATTGGGGAGTGAGTTATCTCAATTCATCACATTTGTCCATTCCATCATGGTTCATGAACAATCATTGTAATCATTTGTTAATCTATTCATTATACTACGTTAACTTAATTCATATAATTTTTCATTGATCAATTTCACCCTTTTGTTAATTTCAATTTCCTAAGATTTTTCATTTTACATATCTATTGGATGAAATTGAAACTCATTTTGATGCATGAGCTTTGAAGTTGTCGCTGAGCTTTGTAGCTGAACAATGTTAATGTTTCGCATCTATCATCATTCATATTTTGAATTCTGGAGTTTATCTAGTTTTCGGATGATTATTATCAAATCAGTACCTATTTTCTAAGCTCATCAGAGAGAACGTTAATAGCTATATTTTCTGATGAAAATTCGATCCTGTATCTCAATGAAATCAAGTCAAATATTCTATAGTCGAATCATACAATATTTTTTCCATAACATATTATCATTATCATCTTTTAAGTTTTTTTATTATGTGTTATGGTTATCTATTAATTGTGTAAAAAAGGCTCTTCATGGTATCGTCTGTGAGCCTTTATATGTATAATATGTATATCAATAAATGAATAAATATAGAAAACTAATTCTTCGAGAATAACAGAAATCCGCATGTAAATAATACAGCAGAGCGCACATTTGAAATTCTATGTTTAGTAATGAGGATGAATACATGGAAATATGATCGTGTTATAAGACAATGGAGTCTCTGAAATACTCGATATGACTTTCGAATGACATTGTCTCCTCTTGAAATCCTGCGAGAATCAACCAATTTATTTTTTACAACATATTTTGTAAAGTCGTGCGTGTTATCCGGCAAATTCTCATTAACCAGCATGTCAAAATGATACGTTTTACAATTTATTCAAGTTTTTTTCTCTTTGAAATGACCATCCATCAGGGTTTGATACAACATTCTAACATGGGAATACTCTCTTTTTCGAAAAATTACATTTGAAAAACAAATTGAAACACGCAGTCTCATCATGAAATATGAAAGTTGCACGACCAATGTGGTTGGAAATGATTGGGTATATGCGATACTACTTTATTGTGAATACTAGCAGGTAGCCCGTGATCCGCAAGGGTCTTATAAAAATTTGACCTACTGAAATCTTGAATCTTGAATCTATATAATAGAAGCGAAATGGCACTCACTCACTCACTCACTGACTGACTGACTCACTCACTCACTCACTCGCAGAACTAAAAATCTACCGGACCAAAAACGTTCAAATTTGGTAGGTGTGTTCAGTTGGCCCTTTAGAGGCGCACTAAGAAATCTTTTGGCAATATTTCAACTCTAAGGGTTGTTTTTAAGGGTTTAAAGTTTGTCTTTTAGCATGTATATTTTTCTTCTCCCAATCTCTTAATATTATAATTATTGAAATTTTCATATCATATGTTACTATGGAACTATAATCTAGAGAGAGTACCTCTTCGAAACAGTTGTTAACCGGCAACTAAATTAATAATTTTGTCAGGTTGGCATTAAGTTGAGTTGACTTTGTTAGGTTGGCACCAAGTTGAAGATTTAAATGCATTTATCGCGGAAAAATTGATTGGGCACTGCTACTTCAATCCTGAGAATATTATATTACTAGCCTTCAGGCTCGCTTCGCTCGCCATATCCGTTTAGCCAGACGTTTAGTTTTGACCCCCGACTGGATTGTCCTAACATATGATAAAAATGCTCAAATGAAAAATGCAGGCGAGCGAAGCGAGCTTGCTGATATCATTCTTGGACGATCCAGTCGGGGGTCCAGGGGGCGGAGCCCCCTGGTTAGACGGATATGGCGAGCAAAGCGAGCCTGACGGCTAGTACACTCATATACACTCATATGACGGCAAGTCTGAGATAAGCCTATAACCATACTCGGTAGATTAAGAACCTACATTCAAAATTTCAAGTTGATCAGTCGAGTAGTTGAGACGTGATGATGCCTCATTCGGGTTACCTGTTTTTGCATCAAATAATATTATAGGTTGTTGTTCATATCAATTGATAACAATAGAGCATCATTGATAAAGAATTCCTCCATCTTTTTTGAAGATGAAGTCATGTACAATGAGTTCAAAATGTTGTGAATATTGTAGAAATTAGCCTACTGATGGAAATCTCTACACTTAAAAATCTGGTGTGGCGCACTCACACAACTTTCCTTGCCGTTATGAAAATTGATCACCTGACGCTAGTGTACTCGCGCATTTCAAGTCTACTATTCAAAGATTATGAGACAGCTGGTGATAGGTCAATAACACTGGAGACACACGAAGTCTGATATCTCTTCGTAGTGAATGATTTAATAGAACCAACAGTTGCCAACAGTTTGCAATTTAATAATCACATTTACTCGGATTTCAAGTTTATTTTCAATCTCAGGTGGAAATGTTACTGGACAGCAATTGCAGAGATTATCATGCTCAATCTTTTCCACTTGGAATTTTTTGTTTAAATTGTATATGAAGGCTGATAATTGAGAATCAAAAATCAAACTTTGCATAGATGGGGCAAAGCTCCTGAAATTTTTACAGATATAGGACTTGTTGCAGTTGATAAAGCTTATCAATGACTATTTCAGGTATGAATTTGATCAAAATCGTTGGAGCCGTTTTTGAGAAAATCGCAAAAAACCCTGTTCTTGACAACATTTTCGCCATTTTAGCCGCCATCTCGAATCGCATTTAATCGGAATTGTTCGTGTCGGATCCTTATACTGTAAGGACCTTTCAAGTCATTCCGTTAACTGGGAGATGAGATATCGTGTAGACAGACGCACATACACTCATACACACACACACACACACACACACACACACACACACACACACACACACACACACACACACACATACAGACCAATACCCAAAAACCACTTTTTCGGACTCAGGGGACCTTGAAACGTATAGAAATTTAGAAATTGGGGTACCTTAATTTTTTTCGGAAAGCAATACTTTCCTTATCTATGGTAATAGGGCAAGGTAAGTAAAAATGCTTCTCTCTGTGAATCTCTGGAAATCAAGGTGAAGTCAGATACAATGAGTTAAAATGTTGGGAATATTGTAGAAATTAGCCTACTATTGAAAAATCTCTACATTGGAAAATGCTCCTTTCTGTGAAGCTCTGGAAAATGAACGATTATATTCGGATTTGATCATACAGATTCGACATCTGGTTTTGACAGTAAGTTATATTTGATAACTGTTCAACGTTCATTCGTATGGAGATGAGAAAGATACATATTTTCTCAATATCATCAAGTACAATATAACGTACATATCTACATATTACATATCTACAATCTACATATCACATATCTGTGTTATATCTACACGTTGGATAGCATACCTGATCGAAAAACATGTTTGGGATATAATATCGAATCCAATTTATTGCCGTTCCTATGTCACCTCTCTGTCATGACCTGCTATTGAAATAGGATTTTCACGGACTCTTTCCCGTATAGAATGAACAAATTTCACTGAAAATATTAATGTAGAATAATCGTCTCGGTTGAGGATTTGTTTCAACTCTGGTTGCTGTCTAAATCTCTTTTGTTTCTGTAAAAACACCACACGTTTAAAGCCGTCATTAAAAAGCAATTTGCTTGGGCTTTCTGTGTGTATTGTCCAGGTTTAACAGGAGAAAAGAGTTTTTTTTCAACCGAAATGTCTAAAACAATTGGGGAGGGGTGTGGTCAAAGGACGGGTGATAGCAATAGCAAATTTGGCTGCGACAATGGGATTTATATCTTGATTTACGTTTCAAGAGGAAAAATAAGTTGTAGATCACCCAGTTAGTTATATTATTTAGCAGCTGAATTTTGAAGTATCTACAACATCGACCAATCAGGAGCGACTAGTACTGTTGACCAATCACGAGAAAGTAGGCGGAGCTTAGAGGAAGGTGGGTAGGCCTAGTTACAAACCGTATCTTACTTGTGATTGGTCCTCAGTTTCCTTCCTCTTCTCTGCTCATTATTGCTTTCTCAGTTACGATTCTTTCACGATTCTTTTCCCGTCATGTATTTATTTTCAAATCATCCTCTATTCATTCATCTGTCTCATTTCTGATCAATATTACTATAGGCGTATTAGACACTCTAGTATTAATTGGGATTTTAGGTGCGTACAGATATACGCGCCGCGAACATGAGCAATTCACTTTTAATCAGCTGATGCCAAGCTTTTTATATCTGTATCTTACCGTTTCTGTAAAAATACAGATATAGCCAGCTGATTAAAAGTGAATTGCTCATGTTCGCGGCGCGTATATCTGTATGCACCTTTACGTATTTGGAAGTGTCTATGAGAGAAATAGGAGAAGTTACAATAAATACTCAAAAACCAATATATAACAATAAATATTCACAAATTATTATCTATCTTGATGTATAATAGATAGTTGGCGGTAGTATATTGAGAAATTCATGCAAAACAAAAATATGGGTTCAAAGTCGGAATCTGATACAGTAGGATGTTTATTCCAATATCTGAAATGAAAAAGATTTATTCATCCAAAAACTAGTCTAGTTGACCGAGCGAAGTGAGGTCTAAGATTCAAGTCGACAGTTTGACATTTCTCATAATGTTTAAATGTTTGAATGTTTAAATGTTTATATGTTTTTATATTGCGCATTTGCGGCGAAACGCGGTAATAGATTTTCATGAAATTTGACAGGTATGTTCCTTTTTAAATTGCACGTCGACGTTTACAAGGTTTTTGGAAATTTTGCATTTCAAGGATAATATAAAAGGAAAAAGGAGCCTCCTTCATACGTCAATATTACCGTAAAAATCAGACCAGAGAATTATTCATCATAAATCAGCTGTCTAGTGGACTATAATACTACCCGTTCAAAAACATCGAACATCTTGAAAATGTATCTTTCCATCAACGTTGTAGACAGTTGCAGCCAGACCTGATAACAGCGCTCACACTCACATTCCGGGACGACACGTCACGGTACGATATAGGACAGAAAGTCCTATGTTTATTTAGGATTTTTTCTAGACATTTTTAATTGATAAATCATTTATTAATTTTTGAGAAAACATAACAACAGGTCAATGTATGTAACTCACTGAGCGCGAGGTCTACTGTTCACAGAGCTACTAGTACAATAACAGGAAAATCTGTTTCTTATCATCGAAACATAGAAATGTACAATAATAATGATGTAACAAAATGATAAGATTCTTTTAAAAGAATGAATAAAACAAAAAACGCCCCGAGGCCTAACCTGTGTGGGGTGAAATCTATATCATTAATGAACCTGGAATTTTCATTCTAAACTTCCCAATAGTATTATCAATTTTGTGGTCACTTGTATTGAATTTGATATTTTACCATTACTTAAATGTTAAGACTTGGCTCTACTTCTGATGCATATCTATACCATTTTCTGTTGATACACTGATACAGCATATTACTGATGTATTCAGTACTCACATAGAGGAAAGATATCCTATGTCGTTAGGTCGTTTCTGTTCCAAATTTCAGGCCAATTTATAACTTAATCCGATTACTGTCTATTATCACTTATTTGGACGGGTGAGAGTATTAGAACAGCACAGTATGAGAAACTACCAGCGTCACATAGCTTCAAGAAAAATCTGGTGTGGCGCTCTCACACAACTTTCCTTAACGTTATGAAAATTGATCACCTGACGCTAGAGTTCACGTTCATCTCAAGTCTACTATTCAAAGATCCGAGCCAGCTGGTGACAGGACAATAACGCTGGAGACACACGAGGTATCTCCTCGCTATCTCTTCATAGTGGATGATTTAATAGAATCAACAGTTGCCAACAATTTGCAATTGAATAATCACATTTTCTCGAATTTTGAGCTTATTTTCAATTTTAGGTGAAAATGTTACTGGACATTCATTGTAGAGATTTTCATGCTCAATCTTGTTTCTGAATTCTGATAATTGGGAATCTAAAATCACACTTTGCATAGATGGGGGCGCAGCTCCTGAAATTTTTACAGATATGGGACTTGGGGCAGTTGATAGAGCTTATCAATTGACTATTCTAGGTATAAATTTGATCAAAGTCGTTGGAGCCGTTTATGAGAAAATCGAGAAAACTCTTTTTTTGACAACATTTTCGCCATTTTAGCCGCCATCTTTAATTGCATTTGATCGAAATTGTTCGTGTCGGATCCTTATATTGTAAGGACCTTACGTTCAAAATTTCAAGACATTCCGTTAATTGGGAGATGAGATATCGTGTACACAGACGCACATACACTCATACACACACACGTACAGACCAATACCCAAAAACCACTTTTTTGAACTCAGGAGACCTTGAAACGTATAAACATATAGAATTTGGGGTACCTCAATTTTTTCGGAAAGCAATACTTTCCTTACCTATGGTAATAGGGCTAAAAACTACTATGTGACTTTCAGCTTGATTTGACATTTGAATTTGGAACATGAACACCCTAAACCATGGGATATCTTCTCATGATATTTTTTACCATGGGATATCTTCTCATGATATTTTTTACCATGGGATATCTTCTCATGATATTTTTTACCATGGAATATCTTCTCATGATATTTTTTACCATGGAATATCTTCTCATGATATTTTTTACCATGGAATATCTTCTCATGATATTTTTTACTTTGGGATATCTTCTCATGATATTTTTTACCATGGGATATCTTCTCATGATATTTTTTACCATGGAATATCTTCTCATGATATTTTTTACCATGGAATATCTTCTCATGATATTTTTTACCATGGAATATCTTCTCATGCTATCTCATCTTTATGGTACTCAGTACCTCCAACTCATGTTTCGTGATGTGATATGTGGAAGTTTCCATGCTTCAAACCTTTTAGAGTGGGAACAACTTCTGAAATTCCATTGAACTTTGATCAAAACTATTTCCTGTGCGGGAAGAAAATTTTCTCTTGTAGAGAGTCCAGTTCATGAATATCAAAGGATGGTCAGTAGATCCTAATTTTCCACGCTGATAGCTTCTATGAAGTGGAAACAATTGCTTATTATTTTCAAGATGCTTTTCAGAACAAATACAATGGAAAAGGTAAGTGTTCCAGCACTGAGGTCCACTTATAATGGCAGTATTTGATTCACACTCGTGTTGCTATCCTTGTCTATCATCCGACAAAGCATATAGCGCTATCCTTTTCTAGCGTTCTGGCAACGTTGCGGAGCTAGTGAAGGATAGCGCTATCTGCTTTCTCGAATGATAGACAAGGATATCCATAGTTGAATTCATTTCGGGCGTCGTAAACCCATTGAGACGATACCAGGACTTTTCTCGGTTTCAAATTAACATCCAAAATGACCCTGAAAATTAGCATAAAATCTCAAAATTATGACTGAAAGTTATTTTCAGAACTTCACCCTCCATACTCCGTATCTGCCTTGGTTCTAGGAAAAATTCCAGGACACTTTCTGCTAATCTGAGAGAAAAATCGAGATATTTATGAAGTGAAAGTTAACTGAGAATCGAGAATCTTTCTCGCTCTCTAATCTTGAATTCCTGTATATTTTAATTACTTTCGTGTCACAGTTCATAAGATAAGTTATGTGGGAGGAATTCAATCTTCAACGTTTGAGTCTCCCTCAACATTATTCCTATTTGAGAACTGAACTTATCACAGCTAAAATAACAATAACAATAATATATAATAATAATGCATTGTCTATAATCTATAATATGATAAAGGGAAGAATAAACGTACGGGATAGGAAATTCACGAATGAGGCATCATCACGTTTCTACCACTGAACTAATTAACTTGAAATTTTTCACATAGATTCTTAATTTAGCGAGGATGGTTATAGACCTATACCCTTCAAGATTTCAGAAGACCAAATTTCCAGTTTGTCAAGTTTCTAATTGAACCCTTGCAGAGCACGAGTGACCTGCTAGTCATACGGTGCGTACAGACTTTCGCTCTGCTCCGCTACCGAACGTCACTCGAGCAGATCGATTGATGATCGACCGGGGAGCAAGAGTGGAACGCGAGAAGAGCTAACATCTCCCCTAACGTTCATGATCGGTGCGACTGCAGATCAGGGGCGGAGCGATTGCAGAGCGATGGCGGAACGAGGGCGTAGCTTGCGTGGTGCGGGTTGGAGGCGCGTATATCTGTACGCAGCTATACATGAATTCAAGTGCATGTGTGTTCAAGTGCAAGAAGGAAATGGCGGATACTACACAGTGAGGTCGATGTTATAATGACAGTATTTGATTAACATTGGTGCTGCTATCCTTGTCTATCATTCAACAAAGCAGATAGCGTTATCCCTTTCTACCTCCACAACGTTGCCAGATAGTTTTTCAACAAAGTTGGAAAATAATTAATTGATATTCAATTCCAATCATGGAAATTATTTATTGAAACAAAAATATGTTTCGAATGAAATATTGTAATTGATTATTTTTACTTTCCAAAAAAATTAAGGTACGTTTCAAGGTCCCCTGAGTCCAAAAAAGTGGTTTTTGGGTATTGGTCTGTATGTGTGTTTGTGTTTGTGTGTGTGTGTGTGTGTGTGTGTGTGTGTGTGTGTGTGTGTGTGTATATGAGTGTATGTGCCTCTGTGACTTGAAATTTGGAACTTGAGGTCCTCCCTATAAGGATCTGACACGAACGATATCAATTAAATGCAATTCAAGATGGCGGCGAAAATGTTGTCAAAAACAGGGATTTTTGCGATTTTATCGAAAACGGTTCCAACGAATTTGATCAAATTTATACCTAAAATAGTCACTGATAAACTCTATCAACTGCCACAAGTCTCATATCTGTGTAAATTTTAGGAGCTCCACCCCATTTATGCAATATTTGATTTTAGATTCACAATAATTATCATGCTTCAGATACAATTTAGACAAAACAATTCAAGTGGAAAAGATTGAGCATAAAAATTTCTATAATTAAAGTTCAGTAACATTCTCACTTAAAATTTAAAATAAGCTTGAAATTTGAGAAAATGTTATTATTTCAATTACAAACTGTTGGCAACTGTTGATTCTATTAAATAATTCACTTAGAAGAGATAGCAGACCTCGTGTATCTCTAGCGTTATTGTCCTGTCACCAGCTAGCTCAGATCATTGAATAGTAGACTTGAGATGTGCGTGCACACTAGCGTCAGGTGATAAATTTTCATAACGTTAAGGAAAGTTGTGTGAGTGTGCCACACCAGATTTCCTACAAGAAAGAACAGTTAATATTACATCTGATATACCAGTATCAGCTAAACATTTATAGAAGACAGAGTCGAGGCAGAGAATCAGCAACGCTGTTTCCCTGTCTTTCTACACTACCCACCTTACACATACTACACACCTCACTATAGACATACGTCTGACTACACACCTCACTATAGTGATCTCCATTCATTCATTCAACCCTGAAATTACTATCAGTTGCTTGATTGCAACAATGTGTTACAGGGAGGAGATTGCAGAGATAAAGTACCTTTCTCCATTCATTCATTCACATTTAAAAAAAAGAAAAACTGAACCACACGCGACTTTCTCGTATAATTAAACCCAGGTCTGCAGGTTTGAAGCAAACCACAGGGGAGATATTCACAAACTCATATTTGCTGCAGGCAGATGTAAAAATACGATGTAGTTCTCAGTTTTTGTTGGTTTAATCTTGATGAATCAACCAATCTGCGTACAGAATATTTCTCTTGAGGATCTGATCATCCAAGCAGCCGTAGAATATCAAGTTCCCATTGCATTTCTATTAACGAAGTAGAAGGGTTAGTTGAGCTCAAATATATACGAGTAAAACTGGGTATATGTGCATAGCTTGAATGTGGAGGTATACGAAATACCTCGTAAAACTGATCAATCATGTCACAAACTCTTACTCTTGTGATTGATAAGTTGGATTCTATTGTGAGGTCCACGTTATAATGGCAGTGGAGAAAGATAGGAGAAAAACGTTGCCGATCGTCTTGTCAATACCCTCTATAGATGGTAACTGATACAGGTCTATTAATGGTTCATTCTCTTTTAATATAATCAATTATATTTTATTAAGCAAGAAATTATATTTCTCAATAATTTCTTAATGCATTTCCATAATTAAGATGAAATATTTAGTTAATTATCTGTTGAGGCCATTTGAAATTGTATTCATTAGCTCATTGACTGCCAGATGGCAGGAGAGTTTCTATAATTTTATATCTATTACTCATCAATTTATCGTTCCCGGCACTGGATAGTTTGCCAGTCAGTGTGAATTCAGCTCTCGTATGCTAAGCACTCGTTGTCGAGGCTTTAAGGTTCAGGAAATTCGTCCTGAATCTGCCTAAATATTCGTGTCGTTTAATACTGTAGGAAATTCGGCCTATATATTATATATTCGTGTAAATAAGTTGCATTTTTGTTTTACGTGAAAAGTTACTCACGTTTTGTAATAGTTATTGAGAGCGAATGCCAGAACTCAATTTTTAGTTTTGTTTTTATCAATAGTCAAGTCATAGTGTTATATATATCCAGACAGTAAACTTCATCTCAGAACGGGAGAACAACAAGGAACCAACTTTAATAGTCGCACTTTCGGTTGCATAATTTCACCTATCTTTTCCTCTCATCTATATCCTATCCAACTGTACACCTTTCACCTCAAATATAAGTAGGGAAAAAATTCGATTGAAGACAATCATATTGGATTTGGGATGAGTACATTTTCTGATTTTCTATGTTCTTTGTATGTAGTTTTCCTGAATGGATATATTATTCAACTCAAAGATTTGATTCGTTTATACAGTCCACTTCAGAGCATTTGAAACTTGTAGTTTGAAATTTTTAAATTTAAAGAGCCAGTAGGCCTATTTACGTAACATTATCAATTCATAGTTGAGACGATCTGGCAACAGAGCAAAGCGAGAAAGAGATAACGCTATCCACTTTGTTGAATGATGGACAAGGATAGCAATAACATTGCTATTCAAATACTGCCATTAAACGTGGACCTCACTAAAGAACGTACATTGAACGATATCTTTGAACGTTTGATTTCTTTCATAGATTGAATACTTTATTGATCTTTTTTTTTTATATTGTTGAAGAAAACGATCTGGCAACGTTTTGGAGCTAGAGAAGGATAACAACTTAAAGGATATATGCTTTGTCGAATGATAGACAAGGATAGCAACACTAATGTTAATCAAATACTGTCATTATAACGTGAACCTCACTATAGTAAACTGTTATCAATCTGTTTCCGTACCTGATAACAAAAACATTTCATGAATGAATACGAGTGTTGAGTTTTTTAATTAATTCCAAAGAACCATCGCAATTTCAAAGCCAGGGATTAGAGGATTTTTCCAGTACTGTAGACCCTATGTAATATATTCCGAAAGCGTTTTTCGACTGGGTTCAAATTGAACGGGGGAATATGGGGAAGGAAATTCCCAGGGAGGGGTGCAACATAACACAATCCAAGTATGAATAAAATAAAGAATATGAAAAAATATATTGTAAATGATATTGAATTCACACCATCTCAAACTGAAGAAAAGTTATTTTCAATTTCTGAGAGTGAAAGGTGTAAAGCAGCTTTGAATTCTCAGGTAGGATTTTGGTTATGATTGATTGGAGAATTATTGTAAAACCATAGAGTAAAGTAGAGTTCAATTACCTTGTTACCTAGTTACCTTGTTACCTTGTTACCTTGTTACCTTGTCTACCTTTTTGTCTATAGTGGAACCAATGACTTAAAGAATTTTCAAGGAAATCCGATCAACATGAGTTTTTTCGACTCCAACCAAGCCAATTTTCACTTTCCAAAGCTTCCAGATAAAATTGATGAACTCCACTTGAATCGAAGCGTACCTAATTATATTGTTGTAATTCCAATATAATTATTCATCAATTAATCCTATCTTGTCAAAATTGATTTGTCAATTCATGTCTTCTAATTTTCCATTGATCCATATTTCATTTTATTCTATACTATTAAACGAGCAATTTCGGTTTATATGTTTATGGGATAGGTTTATATGTTTGTATGTCACCGGATCTAGAAAACGGCTCTAACAATTCTCACGAAATTCAGAACATAGTAGGTTTATAATATAATAAATCGATTACACTAGGTCTCATCCCTAGGAAATCTCGCTGAAGGACATTAGAAGGATAATTATTATTCGTCCTTGGATAAACAGCTGATAATGTTGTCGTCTGTTAATGATGGAATTGAGTGAGTGGGTGAGTGAGTGAGTGCATATGTGTGGGAATGAAACAAAATTATTACTCAGGTGTTGAACTTTTATAATCATTCAATCAGGTACATAGTGCCGGTTGCACAAAAACCGATCGAATTTTAATCCTGAATAATTCCAGTAGAACCAATCAGAGAAGCCATCTTTTTGAAATCGTCTATTCTGATTTGGTTTACGTGAAATTAATCAGGATTAAAATTTAACCGGCGTTTGTGCAACCGGGTCTTTGTGAGATAAACTTTTGCATTCCTCTAGGAATTAATCTCAATCCAATGTGATTAGATAGAACCTTTCTGTATGACCTATGAATATATTATAATTATTTCTTCTTCCGTTATACATGTTTTATGATTTGTACTCCAGAGCG
The DNA here is from genome assembly GCF_014356525.2 of Nilaparvata lugens. NCBI lineage: Eukaryota > Metazoa > Arthropoda > Insecta > Hemiptera > Delphacidae > Nilaparvata > Nilaparvata lugens. Next base: position 3,934,806 of record NC_052507.1, read on the forward strand.
AAGCTCGGTCCCCCGATATTAATGTGTTAAAAGACAGCAAATATGGGATGTCATTCCTTGTGCTCCAACATGTATTGAATGGAATAATTCATTCATCTACAAAAGTTCCTTGTGCTCTCACATGTATTAAATAATGGAGAAATTCATTCGTCTACAGAAGTTCATTGAAGAATGGTCTATCTATTGAGTTCAACGACTCCTGATGGGAAAATGTTATCAAAGTTTGGAAAACTTTCAATAAACTTTGCAGGTCGTTGTGATCTTTATTGCTGCGTCTGACACAAACTCAGTGAACTGAATCGAGAGTTTTATAAATTAATCCCAGAGAACCATCGCAATTTCAAAGCCAAGGATTAGAGGATTTTTCCAGTACTGTGTAGACCCTATGTAATATATTCCGAAAGCGTTTTTCGAGGAATATGGGAGAGGAAAATTTCCAGGGAGGAGTGCAGCATAACACAATCCAACTATGTATGAAATAAAATATAATTTTAGAATAATATGGAATAGTATGAGATAGGAAGAATAGGACAGTTATTATCAAATCAAATAATACTTCGATGACCAAGTAACAAAACAATATCCATGGAAAATACAAGATGTGAATAATATATTACAAACGTAGAAAGCTCAGAAATATAAATTCAAAAAGAAACATTTCTATTCGTAGACCTCTCAGAATATTGTAAATGTTATATCCTGCGAAACCAGAACAGACATGTACGCCTAATCCTGGGTAAAGGGTAAACAGCTAGATGGAAATTCGATGAGCGCTACTATACAAAAATCATTTGTCAGCCCGGAAACAAATGATTCCCGAGCTGACAAATGATTTCTGCATAGATGATTTCCCATCGAATTTCCATCTAGCTTTTTACCCTGTTGTCTTCGGTGTGATTTACAGCATTTAATTGGAATTTTCGTTTAATAATATTTATTTATTAATTGGCATTTGAACAAATACAACTTCCAATTCATTTTTATCTGTCCAATATGATTAATATCAATTTGTCCTTTCTTGTCACAATTGATTTGCCGATTCATATCTTCCAATTTCCCATCGTTCCATAGTTTTCATTATTGATAATTATTGTGTTGAGACAACAAATATGGGATGTCATTCCCTGTGCTCTGAAATGTAATGAATATAATAAATGAACGGATAAATTCATTCATCTACAAAAGTTCATTGAAGAACGGTCTATCTATTGAGTTCAACGACTCCTGATGGGAAAATGTTATCAAAGTTTGGGAAACTTTCAATAAACTTTGCAGGTCGTTGTGATCTTTATTGCTGCGTCTGACACAAACTCAATGAACTGAATCGAGAATATTATAAAGCACCAAAATTCAGAAATAGATATTGTTAATATTGTCTGCAATGGAAATGTGAAAAAGATTATAAGTTGAATCAGAACAAGGGGTTAGTTGACCTTTTCTGAAAATATTCAAATTATAAGGAAAAGAGAAGAAATTGACAACAAAAATTAGAAAAATTGGAGAATTACTAGCTCTTAAATGGGTAATAGAAAAACTTGAGAAATACTAGAGAAATTTGAGAATTATTATTAGCTCTTGAAGGAATAATAGAAAAACTTGAGAAATACTAGAGAAATTGGAGAATTACTAGCTCTTGAAGGGGTAATAGAAAAACTTGAGAAATACTAGAAAAAATTGAGAATTACTAGCTCTTAGAGGGGTAATAGGAAAACTTGAGAAATACTAGAAACATTTGATAATTACTAGCTCTTAAAGGGGTAATAGAAAAACTAGAGAAATACTAGAAAAATTTGAGAATTACTAGCTCTTAAAGGGATAATAGAAAAACTTGAAAAATACTAGAAAAATTTGAGAATTACTAGCTCTTAAAGGGATAATAGAAAAACTTGAAAAATACTAGAAAAATTTGAGAATTTACTAGCTCTTAAATAGGTAATAGAAAAACTTCAGAAATACTATAAAAATTTGATAATAATTACTAGCTCTTAAAAAATAACCCTACTATAAAAAATAACCCAATAATAGTAACGGAATTGTTAGGGCTACTCTTGAATATGGATAAAAATAGTAAACCAAGTACCCTTTTAAAAATTTGGTGTGGTGCACTCACACAACTTTCCTTGCCTTTATGAAAATTGATCAAATGACGATAGTGTTCCCGCGCATCACACGTCTACTTTCCTTAGATCTGAGCCAGCTGGTGACAAAACAATAACGCTGCAGACACACAAAGTCTGCTATCTCTTCATAGTGAATGATTTAATAGAATCAACAGTTGCCAACAGTTTGCAGTTGAATAATCTTATTTTCTCGAATTTCGAGCTTATTTTCAATTTTAGGTGAGAATGTTACTTACGCACAATCTTTCCCACTTGAAATTTTTTTGTCAATTTGTATCTAAAGCCTGATAATTGGGAATTTAAAATAAAACTTTGCATAGATGGTGCAGTGCTCCTGAAATTTTCACAGATATGGGACTTGTGGAAGTTGATAAAGCTTATCAATGACTTTTCTAGTTATGAATTTGATCAAAATCGTTGGAGCCGTTTTCGAGATACAATTTATAAAATTTGTTACATGCGCAGAATTGACGAATTGAATTTCATATTTTTAATAATGTGAGGTTAGAAATGGAGTAGCATGGAACTGAAGTAGTGACAATCAGCAAGAATGTCGTAAGGTCGAGAGACTGGAGTCGTACGATTTGAGTCGAGGTACTGTGAGTTGAGCCTTAAGGTGCGTACAAATATACACGCCACGAACATGAGCAATTCACTTTTAATCACCTGATTATATCTGTATTTTTACAGAAACGGTAAGACATAAATATAAAAAGCTTGGCATCAGCTGATTAAAAGTGTATTGCTGATCTTCGCGGCGCGTAAATCTGTACACACCTCTAGAGCCTGTTCACATGACAGCGATTTACGCTCGGTTGTCACGCGATCGCTCGGTTTTAGTAGTCGCCGGCGAATAGCGGCGGTTGTACTCTCAGACTTAACCGAGGGCAAATCGCTCATGAATCGCTGTCATGTGTACGAGACTAGCAAATCGAGCGTTTGCCAACCGCGCGACAACCGAGCGTAAGTCGCTGTCATGTGAACAAGCTCTTAGAATAAGCTCATAATAAACCCATTTCAAGGTCTCGTAGTTATAAAATTATGAGAATTATAATTAACTACAACTATGCCCCGTTTCGGAAAAACAATTTTCTGACTGCAGCTGTTTAAAGTCTAGAATTTAGCTAAATCCCGAGCTCGGAAACCGGCCCTAAGAAATTGTCAATATGAATAATTACCGCAATATCAACTTCTCAACTACACAAAAAGTGAAAATTTAAAAAGAATACTTGAATTTCTATTTTTTTTATAGTAATGGAAGTATGAACAAGCTTTCCAGAAAAATATTTAAAATACCTACTATTAAATTTCTGCTCTCCAATCTCAGAGTCATTCAAAATCGATAGCTTAGGCCAAACTCATATTGTGTTTGTGCAATTAGGAGAATTATAATTCGAATTTACGCTTTAAAAGTTTAATTCAAGAATCATGAATACCGGTAAACTCATGTCGTGGTATCTTGGCTACATAATTTATTATGAGAAGTATAATTCTATTGAAGCTCAAAAGTTTGATTGTTGAAGCATGATGAAATATAAACAAACATATTTTGTCAAATTCTACACAGTTTTATTTGGTACACGACCACAACGGTCACATTTTCAAGCTGACTCAGTCGAATTGACAGTGACTCAGTCGAATTTCTCATAAAAGTTGAATAGTTAAAATCAATAGCTAGGATTGATCAATAAGATAATAAACTCATGTCATGTCTCGTTATCATAGTTATAAAATTATGAGAATTATATTTGAACTCAAGGCAGTGGAATTACTTCCATGAATGGAGCTCCTTAGAAAAAAATAGATGTATGCAATCCTTACTACACTCCTGTTTTAAAGCTATCTTAAGCTGCGTACACATATACGAGCTTCCAACCCGCACCGAGCGCGCTCCGCCCTCGTACCGCCCTCGTTCCTCCATCGTACAGCAGTCGCTCCGCCCCCGCTCGGCAGTCGCACCCATCATGAACGTTACGGAAGATGTTAGATCTCCTCGCGTTCCACTCTTGCTCCCCGGTCGATCATCAATCGCTCTGCTCGAGTGACGTTCGGTTGCGGAGCAGAGCGAAAGTCTGTACGCACCTTTAGAATTTTAACAATTTTAAAAGGGTACTCAGATTTCTAATTTTCATTTGTATTTAAGAGTAGACATAAAGAAAAAAATTGCCTTAAATGTATGCATTACACATAGGAAGCTGCCGTTATAGTAATATTTATTTTTTACTTTAAACTGTCTATACTTATCAAGCAAAAATGCATCCCATTTAGACAATGCTCCTCATTAAGGCGATGCATTCAGTTTGAAGTAACACTGTAGAAAATAGTGAAGCTGATCTATCGCAAAGTTGACGTCTTTTTGCAGGCGTTTATCAAATTTATGTTTGAAAACTAATTAAATCATTGAGAAGCGCATGACTGTTAAGTTGACACTGGTGAAGAGGAGAAGGTGAAGTGGGAGGAGGAGGAGGAGGATGTGGAGGAGTAGGAGAAAGAGGATGAAGAAGGAGAAGGTGGTGTGGGAGATGGAGATAGAGATGGTGATGTGGAGGAGGAATAGGGCGAGTAGGAGGAGGAGGAGGAGGAATGAGAAAGAGATGGAGGAAAACAAAGTGGAGGGTGATAAGAAGGAGGAAGACGATGATGATGAGGAGGAGAAGGAGGAGAAGGAGTGGGAGGGGGAGGAGAATGAAGAAGAGGAGGAGGATGAGAAGGAAGACGACGAGGATGAGTTGGGGTGTAAGAAGGAGGAGGAGGAGTAGGATGAGGAGAAGGATGATTAGGAGGAAGAGAAGAGTGTGGAGAAGAAGAAGAAGAAGAGAAAGAAGAAGAAGAGAAGAAGAAGAAGAGAAGAAGAAGAAGAAGAAGAAGAAGAAGAAGAAGAAGAAGAAGAGGAAGAAGATGAAGAAGAAGGATATGATAAAGATGATGATAAGGAAGAGGAGTAGGATGAGAAGAGGAAGGAAAAGTTAGATAAGGAGGAATATGAGAAGGAACGAACAGGTGATGGAGAAGGGGAAGAAGGATGACAATGAGGAGGAGGAGGAGGAGGAGAAGAAGAAAGAAGAAAATGAGGAGAAGATGATCAGGTGGTGATGGAGTAGAAGAAGTATGATTGGGAAGAGGAGTAGAACTTGGAGGAGAAGGGTCAGCAGAAGGAGGAGGAGGAGGAGCAGGATGAGGAGGATTAGGAGGAGGTGGAGGAGGAGGAGCAGGTGGTGGATGAGGAGGACGAGGAGGAGGAGAAGGAGGTGGTGAACAGAGAAGTAGGAGGAGTATAATGAGGAGAAGATCAGCGGAAGACCAAGGAGTAGAAGGAGAAGAATTAGGAGGAGGAGTAGAACGTGGAGGAGGAGGTGTGAGAGAAGGAGAGGAGGAAGAAGGAAGAGGAGAACTTGTCCTTGGCTAATTATATGGCTTGGAGGCAGGTAACAAGTCCAGGCATGCTCAGCTGTTTTTGACAAGCTTATTAAGGGCGGCATCACTACCAAATGACGTCCACTCTTCTCTCAACAACTTATAATTCCAACCCTTGAACGATCAAAACCAAACAAGTTAGCTGTATAACACTCTGTATTTCCTGAAAGATTCTGCATTATATTTGTATCACAGGAATCTTCTACAACGAAGGAAAGTATAATCTTGAGAGTTATTATATTGTAGTTTGTTGTATTAATAGTAGAATAGAATAGAATAGAATTTTATTGGTACAATAACTCTCTATACTTCATTTCTTCTATTCATACTACAATATCAGGGCACCGAGCTTCGCTCGTCATTTATTTATCAATAAACAGAACACAATATTAGAATTATTCTCTAAAATTATTGGAGAAGGACTAACAGGCACAGTCCAAAACTGTTTCTTCCCCGAATTTCGATTTATACACTATAAATAGTCCAAAAAATGGGTTATGTTCCATACACTTGAATTCAGGTCCAAGTTTTAGTCCAAACATTTGATTAACTTTGAAAATATTTAGAATGATAGACTATACCATGTCATGTCAACAAATCGTGTTATTTTGATCAAGTCGATTAACATTTCTAGATCATTTTCACTTCCCTTGCCCTATTACCATAGGTAAAGAAAGTATTGCTTTCCAAAGAATTTAAGGTACCCTAATTTCATGTTTTCTATACGTTTCATTACTTTCCTTGCCCTATTACCATAGGTAAGGATAGTATTGCTTTCCAAAAAAAATTTAAGGTATCCTAATTTCATGTTTTCTATACGTTTCAAGGTCCCCTGAGTCCAAAAACTTCTTTTTGGGTGTTGGTCTGTGTGTGTGTGTGTGTGTGTGTGTGTGTGTGTGTGTGTGTGTGTGTGTGTGTGTGTGTGTGTGTGTGTGTGTGTGTGTGTGTGTGTATGAGTGTATCTGTGTCTGTGTACACGATATCTCATCTCCCAATTAACGGAATGACTTGAAATTCGGAACTTAAGGTCCTTACAATATAAGGATCCGACACGAACAATTTCGATCAAATTGTTGGCTCGATCGGCTAAAATGGAGAAAATGTTGTCAAAAACAGGGTTTTTCGCGGTTTTCTCGAAAACGGCTCCAACGATTTTGAATAAATTTATACCTAGAATAGTCATTGATAAGCTCTATCAACTGCCAGAAGTCCTATATCTGTAAAAATTTCAGGAGCTCCGCCCCATCTATGCAAAGTTTGATTTTAGATTCCCAATTATCAGGCTGCAGATACAATTGGAACAAAAAATTTTGAGTGGATAAGATTGAGCATGAGAATCTCTACAATTAATGTTCAGTAACATTTCCACCTAAAATTGAAAATAATCTCGAAATTCGAGAAAATGTGATTATCCAATTGCAAACAACTGTTGGCCTCGTATGTCTCCAGCGTTATTGTCCTGTCACCAGCTGGCTTAGATCTTTGTTTATAAGTAGACTCTAGATGCGCGTGAACACTAGCGTCAGGTGATTTTCATAACGGCAAGGAAAGTTTTGTGAGTGCGCCACACCAGATTTTTCTCTTCAGATAAGCTGATTGATTGCAAATAGTTTAACAGCTGAACATAATTCTGTCTTTCTCCCACACAGGCACTCGCATCTTCCGTTATCAACAGACGACGAAATTTATTATCATGTGTTCAACACCAATTTACACCAATGTTAATCAAATACTGCCTTTATAACGTGGACCTCACTAGAAGAAGATGATACAAGGATGATAGACAAGGATAGCAATACTGATGTTTGCCATATACTGCCATTATTGGAGCTTTACTCCAAGGAGATACTATGCAGATTACACAAGAACCCAACAACATTTCAAACTAGAAACCACAACCACAACACCAGATACAGGAATCTTCTCATCACCAGTGTTGCAAGGAAGGCACTATACCAGAGACATTTCAATCATTTAGCACCAAAATTATATAATCTACTTCCTGCAAACTTTAAACAGATTAATCTTCCTAGAAAATTCAAAGCAATAGTACACAATTGGTTGATGAGCAAAGGAAGACAGAACATAGAAAACATTATTTCAAATAACAACTAACCACCTAATGACTTACTAAATACTAACTAATTGATAATACACACAAAAAACTAACAAAACCTACTCTAGAACATGGTACGCTATAGTGGAGTAGGTCAATTTCCACACAGAAAAACTAAACAAGTAGAGAACACATTATAAGAATCTTTTGTAACTAACTATTGTATGTAATATTGTAATTTATCTAATATTTTTGTAATTGATGTTGTAGTTTTAGTTTTTTGGGAAATAAACATTTATTATTATTTATTTATTTATAACGTGGACCTCACCATCGTGATATGAACATATATTTTGAGGCTTACATGATGAGTAATAATTTCATTTTCTGCAGCTTCTATATAGTGAGATCACCTTCGAACAGTCAGCATTCCTTATGACTAGAATCAACGCTTTGCATCGAAACAATTCTGACAGGTTCAAGTGAATCCCACCAGAGTGAATATCGTTCTCCGACCTAGACCAAGCCTATAAAAGTGAAGGAAAGCTACTGCTGACCTCGCCACAAACATTAACCGATGATAAATTAATTACAGACATGTTTCAGCTAAATGGAATCAAAGTCCTCAACCCTCAAGTATATCGTGTGAAGTACCCTAGATAGATTCATTCCAAATTGACAGCATTTCTCATGTCATCACATCACGAGTTCCCATACAATATATGCTGATAGTGGAATGTGAACTTCCAGACGGGTGCATTCCTCCCTCTAAGCGACTCTGTTTTTCCGTTGAGATCAAGAGTGCTGAATAGGGGTAGTTCTACTCACAGCGGGCTCTAATGGAAAGTTGTGGTCAGACTTTATCGCTCCTATTTAAATAAATCGTCTCGTGTTGTTGGGGGGGGGTATGATACAGAAGAGGAGGGGGTAAACGAGGCTCAACTTGGTTTGTCGTGAGCGGAAGTAAAATAATCCGAGTTGTCATGTCGTCATTTATCAAGTAGTCAATTACAACGAGTTTGATCAGAAATGATACAAGCTGCTTTTTGTCAATGACACAGAGTTTGATCTAAGTTTGTTGTTTTTTGTCAATGACAGAGTTTAATTACAAATGATCTGAATTGATTTAAGTTGTTTTTTGTCAAAGACACAGAGATTGATCAGAAATAATTATGTGAATTGATTCAAGTTTATTTTTGTCAATGACATATATTTTGAGGCTTACATGATGAGTAATAATTTCATTTTCTGCAGCTTCTATATAGTGAGATCACCTTCGAACAGTCAGCATTCCTTATGACTAGAATCAACGCTTTGCATCGAAACAATTCTGACAGGTTCAAGTGAATCCCACCAGAGTGAATATCGTTCTCCGACCTAGACCAAGCCTATAAAAGTGAAGGAAAGCTACTGCTGACCTCGCCACAAACATTAACCGATGATAAATTAATTACAGACATGTTTCAGCTAAATGGAATCAAAGTCCTCAACCCTCAAGTATATCGTGTGAAGTACCCTAGATAGATTCATTCCAAATTGACAGCATTTCTCATGTCATCACATCACGAGTTCCCATACAATATATGCTGATAGTGGAATGTGAACTTCCAGACGGGTGCATTCCTCCCTCTAAGCGACTCTGTTTTTCCGTTGAGATCAAGAGTGCTGAATAGGGGTAGTTCTACTCACAGCGGGCTCTAATGGAAAGTTGTGGTCAGACTTTATCGCTCCTATTTAAATAAATCGTCTCGTGTTGTTGGGGGGGGGTATGATACAGAAGAGGAGGGGGTAAACGAGGCTCAACTTGGTTTGTCGTGAGCGGAAGTAAAATAATCCGAGTTGTCATGTCGTCATTTATCAAGTAGTCAATTACAACGAGTTTGATCAGAAATGATACAAGCTGCTTTTTGTCAATGACACAGAGTTTGATCTAAGTTTGTTGTTTTTTGTCAATGACAGAGTTTAATTACAAATGATCTGAATTGATTTAAGTTGTTTTTTGTCAAAGACACAGAGATTGATCAGAAATAATTATGTGAATTGATTCAAGTTTATTTTTGTCAATGACAGAGAGTTTGATCTGGAATGTTCTAGATGATCTGGAGTGATTCAAGTTGTCATTAATATTATTGTCATCGTCATTGTCATCTATGAAGTTAGTAATAACAATGAAATTGATCTGTAATGATCTAAATGATCTGAAGTACTCATCTCATTCATCAATTTGTCAATGATCATTGTTTTGAAAAAGCTCCATTACATAGCAATCCTGTTGCCTTAAAAAACGTGTGATTTCCTTCTCAGACGAATTCGTGGAAACTCACTTCCGAGTAGAATATCACGTGCTGAAAAGCAATTATGCAGCTTGTAAGATTTTCCCAGTACTAGATGTCTTTATCACTGTGGAATGAACTTTGGGAATTTAAATGAGTTCTTTCTGCGAAATCGCTTCTTATCAAGTTATAAGCTGTGGCACTGATATCTAGATCAAATTAATATTACAAGAGGAATCTAATAGTATAGCCTTGAGCTTACGCCAAATACCTATGTAAGCAGGCACGGCCCTAGGGACTTTGCCGCCCTGGGCGAGATGGGCAACCGCCGCCCCCCCCCTCAAAAGTATCCCGTCTAATTGTTAATCCTGGGTTCCATCCCTTCCTTGAGCGATTGCCTGACTATTGTGTCTCCGCTGTGATGCGATCGCACCATTCGCACCACAGAGGAGTCTCAGTAAACTCTAAATAAATTATGTTCTAGGAGTCACAAGTTTTTTATTGCAAATTTTAAAATTATTTTTGTTGCATAAACTGTTTTATGTTTCCGGTTGCAGATATATTTTTTACAAGCTGACTTAAAAATTTACCCGAAGTTAAACAAATATCAGAGTAACACAAAATATCTAATTGAACTATTTTTATGTTGTGTTTTTTATACGGTACACAATAAGAAAACAGGCTGTGCAAAGGCTAAAAATAAACTTTCTACTGGTGAAATTTTTCAACGTTTTTCGATTTGTATATTATCAAGCTATCAAAATGAAAAATTGTTCTTGAAAAAAAAGACGTTTAGTTGAGTTTTTTTGGTAAATTGAATAACTTTCTCAAAAATTGATATTCTCAAAAGTACCTTGTTTTATTTAATCAACAATACCATGAAGAATTTATCCTCTAAGTCTCATGTATTTATCTCTTATCGAATTTGAAATGTTCTGTCCCAAAAATTTAAACTTAAGGCGGTCATATCTCAAAAAGTAATGTTCGAAAAAAATGTTTCCCTAAGAAACTTTTTCATTTTGATAGCTTATTGATAAATATAAAAATCGAGAAACTCTGAAAAATATCACCAGTTACTGGTGAACCAGTGGTGTCACTTCAGACATTATGAAGAAATGATTCAATACTTGGGAGGCATGAACACAAAACTAAACTTTATTTTTTTGTCTTGTATACAAAATAGTATATTTTGCACCTGGAGCAGAAAATGAGATCGGCCAATGGCCTCGGACTTGAAAACCGATTTCGAGCCGGAAAAACATTTTTGCCCGTGGTGTGAACGCTATTTTTCGCTACACACAAAAATAAACAATATATGAGAATAGTTGTGTACTAAGCACTTCCGAAAGCAGAAGTGGAAGGTGATAGCTCTAGCAAATCTGAGGTGATCTGAATATCAGGAAATTGTGCAAGTATTTTTATTTTTTATTCTGATTTGTCTAAATAACCTAAAAGATTATGTCCAATTATGTGGGAGGTTGAGTTTATACTTTTTTATTCTTTCAAATGACAATAAGATGATATAATTATAAATGTTTTAATTATTGAATAATGAACACAAATAATGAAAAGTTTTTTGATCAGCTGTTTTTTGATCACCTTTTTTAGTTCCATCCTAGGCCGGAAAGAAACCTGTTCTGAAGTCAGACGAGAGTCGTCTGCAAACAATGTCTTTCAGATCTACATAGGGACTGGAAAACGCTGCTTTCTGTGCAGTGTGGCAGAAATGTATTTAACATGTGTCAAACTAAAGTAAGTGACTGCTGTCACTACAACAGGTATAATAGCACTGGACCTAGGATTACGCCAACTTTAGCAATGTTATTTTATCTATACATATAAAAGCGAAAGTGCTTTTCACTCACTCACTCGCAGAACTAAAAATCTACTAGACCAAAAACGTTAACATTTGGTAGGTATGTTCAGTTGGCCCTTTAGAGGCGCACTAAGAACGGATTTGGAAAAATTTCCAAAGATACGCCCAAAATCTGTGTTTTTTTAGCGTTTTCTCAGCTTTATCGAGAACAAATGAACAGAAAATGTTCAAATTTACTACAGAAGCTCAGCTCGGGTGTAATAATGTTGTGTTAGAAGGAATTTGAAATAACGCCAAAGATACGCCGAAAATTATCGTTTTTGCGTTTTCTCAGTTCTTTCATCAAGTAATAGACAGAAAATGTTCAAATTTGGTACAGAGATTTAGCTTGGGTCTAAAAATTTTGTGATAAGGTGACTTAAATATTTCATCAAAGATACGCCCAAAATCAGCGTTTTTCCAACGTTTTTCTCAGCTTTTCTGCGTTTTCTCACCTTTTTCAATAATTGATGGAAATATTTAAAAAAATATCAATACACAGGTTTAGCTGAGGTGGAAGAATTTTGTTCGCCAAAGATACGCCGATATAGTAACAGGTGTTCTCACCAGCGTTTTGGCGAGCGAAGCGATCCATAAATATTATACTTTCGGTATGCTGATATTATCTCAGAGACATTGATCGTTGGCTACCCTCTACGACATAGAATCGACTTCACAAAATGTGTTGCCTTTAGACAAACTACGCGTCGAAGTTTTGTCATTTTGTGTACGGGCAAGTGGCAACACTGCTTCTTGTTCAGAAAATCAAAATAAGAGGTTATCTATATTTTGGTCACAAAATATAAACAAATCCCAATCTCTTTATTTTCTGGAAAACGTCTAAATTCCAAAATAATTCTATTATTTCTTGGCTCTTAGAACATGTGAAGATTTTGATGATTTATCACTATAAATGGTACAAATTCAACAGCTTTTGTTTGTAAGGTTATCAAAAACGGTTCAACTGAAGATTCATAGATGAACCTCCCATTTGGAATCTCAAGTATTTTTATTATTTTTAAATTGGAAGATTAAAGAATGGATTATTTCCTCAACAATAAGCTTGAATTCATGGTGAGTATTCAATACCTATTATTTTTGTTGTTCATCATACCGTTAATAGAAATAGCCCAGTCAATTGTCTATTAGGCTATTCTTGTAATATTTTTACTTTAGCTTGTTTATAATAATATTTGTCTTAATTTACTGAATTTATAGCTTTCATACTCTAGCTGAAATTATGATTGTCGGTACTGTAATTTAAGTTTTCATAGCTTGAATTAAGATTGAACACTAGAGTATTCTAAATTGATGTTTCATTATTAGCTTTCAAAATTGTAATTTCAGGGAGAAAACAAAGACAATAGTGTGATTCAACTCTTGACTGGCCTCTCATTGAAACTTTGTGAGAATGTTTTGGGAGACTCCCCCAGCAAACAGAAAAAACTGGTCAATAAACTGAGATCCTGTGCATATGAAACATTGATTTTCAAACCAACTTCTACAGATCACAAATTAGGTAAGTAAATTGTTTGTACGAATTAAATTCTTATTTGTCATCTACAGCTACATTCACACTACCATAACCTGTAACTGGTGTTTATTGTTTTTAAGTTATGTGAATAAAGAAATATGGAAATATGCTACAGTGAGATTTATTTTATGTCATTTTAATTCAGCATCTGATCAACATTGGTTTGCTACTAGCCTATTGTATGTGATTTGACAAAGCAGATAACTTCATTTTTTTCTAGCTCTGCACCTTCAGGTTTGTGTGGCAGAGAGGACCAGGAGTCCTAACTCCACCCTAATAAAGGCAATCAATCAATCTCCTTAGCCACCGTTGTTTATATGAAACTAGCTATATGATAAATCACCAAATTATTCCATCTTAGTTATGAAAATGTATCATTAAAACATGAGAAAATATATTTCAGATTGAATCAACTATTAGACTAATTAAAAAGAAACAATTATCAATTATTCTAGATCATTTTTTATTCATGTACAGTGCTATTTTTTTTGTACCACTATAATGGGTCTTGTTAGACTCAGTGGAAATTGTCATATTGTATAAATAAATGAATGATATTTACCGTACCGAAATATCTTAAATCACAGCTATCTCCTACAGAAGGCGTTGGAAATGAAGAATTTGGCACCAATGGGTTTCTATAATATTTTCTCTGACGTTAATCTGACCATAGATCAAGTCTCTGGAAATATCCTGGTCTTATTGATGATATTATTTGTTTCCATCGCACTGCTATAGGTCATTTTCTTCATTCTAAAACAGCAAACACATCAATTATCATTGATCTTTTCATTTGAATACTGCAGTGAGCATTTTTTAAATTTGACACCTTTCTCCTTTGTTCTTAGACAGTAACTCCAACTTTATCCAGGTCATATTGTTCATTTTCTTGTGATTCAATTCAAATTTATTTCCATTCAAAATACAGTTCACAAACATAAATATAAATTACATTTTATGGAAAGATTAGCATCCGCAAAGAATCTGAGCGCAAAAAACAGCAAACGCATTTTGCATTGATCTATTTATTCGAATACGGCAGTGAACAATTTTTAACTAAAATTTTGAAATTTAACACCTGTCTTTCTCTGTCCACAGACAAAAATGAAGAAATTGACAATGATGAACTCATTGGAAATTTGGTGGAAGTGGTATATTTCAATAATCTCCAAAACTCAGCCTGGACTGCCAAGAAAAACCAAGTACTGTCATCAACTGTTGATAAGTTATCTAAGCTCTTGAAAACAAATCCAAATTTGAAGAATTTGCTTGTGTTTTTACTGCATATGTCCAGGTCACGGGATACTGTAAAAGAGGATGACAATTCAAAGGTAAATATAGGTTTTTGATAAATGTTTATATGCTACACGTCTATTGTTCACAAAAAAATGTAGCATAATATTTTGAACGTCATTGTTTCCATGAGAAAAGCATACTATTTCTATTTTGAAGCTTATTCCTTATTTTACTCCATAAATAAGATGCTCTTCCCCTTTATAAATTAAGTTACCGTACTAAGTTTTACAATGTCAGTTCAACATCCAAGTAACTTAGAAATTCTTATACTGTTTCTGGTGAGATTTAGTTATATTTATCTATAATGAAACACCAGAATATTGTCTAATAATATCATGCATTTATTGAAAATTTACATACATGTTCCAACACTTACCGTATAGGTGCGTACAGATATAGGCGCCGCGAACATGAGCAATTCATTTCCAATCAGCTGATTATCACTGTATTTTTACAGAAACGGTAAGATACAGAAATAAAAAGCTTGGCATCAGCTGATTAAAAGTGAATTGCTCATGTTCGCGGCGCGAATATCTGTACGCACCTTAGGGTGTCATCTTCAACACTATAGGTGATGAAAAATGTATGCTACTTCAGTAAATTCTTGATATTATTAGACAATATTCTGGTGTTTCATCAATAACTTATTAATTCCGAGCATTCTTACATCTTGAATGAAAAAGACTAAGATAATTATCAATAAATCAGTGGTTTTTAGACAATTTCTTAGTCTTTTTCATTCAATATGAATAATTACCACAATATCAACTTCTCAACTACACAAAAAAAATTCTTACATCTCTTATACGATTTAAAGATAGACATAGGTCTATTATGCTTGTTCATTGTAAGATTTTGCTGTTGTGGAAATTCTTACTTTCTCATTAATTACTTTCTTATATTCTATTCAGTAAATATACATTAGTATTCTTATAAACTGAAAGACCAGTAATAACAATGACAGACACTGTAAACTTTATACGGACTAGTATAGGCTACATAAGGTTTCTATCACACCATGGTTAACAATGTGTATTACGATTTTCATTCGTATTTTGAATAGTCTAATTGGGTCAAAAATTACAAATAATAAGAATTTTTGGACAGTATGTGATGAGAAATTCTCAGACTAGATTGCTAGATGAAGTACATCACTGAATAAGGTTACAGGAAATATTATTTATTAATGTTACAAATGACAATGATTTAAACACATTGGTATATAAAATACTAAAGCAATACTTGTCTCATTTCCCCTTCAAATTTCAGGTTATCATACAGTTATTGAGAAAATTAATTTTATAGAAAAATTATTATAGACATATTAATTTAGGTAGTGTTGGTCTTAGCTGTTACTCTTGGCTAGTTTCTTGAATATTTTTTTTTTTTAAATGATTCTTTTGTGCCACAAAACATTATTGATACAAGACATTTTGAATTAGGCAAAATTTTTTTTTTCAAAAAATAAGTGCTATTCCCAAATAATTTCATTTTGCGAATCCTATACTATTAAACGAGCAACTTCTGTTTATATGTTTGTATTTCACCGGATCTCGAAAACGGCTCTAACGATTCTCACGAAATTCAGAACATAATATATAACCGGACATAACCGGATTTTGTACAACTGGGCCTTTGTGAGGGAAATTTTTGCATTCCTATGGGAATTAATCTCAATTTACTGTGATTAGATTGAATGTTATTATAGTTATTTGTGCAACTAGTGCGCAAAGTGACAGTTTGCTGCACCGAAAGAAACGTATACGCCCGAGCCGTAGGCGAGGGCGGAATGGTTTCTTGAGTGCAGCAGAGGAACTTTGCGCACGTATTTCACATTAAGTTTTTCCTACATTTACCATTGAATATGAAAAGTGGGTAATTATGGGTAAAATTGCCTGAAATGCATCAAATGTTTTTCTGTGTAATTTTATTATTGATAAAAACCTTAATCCTAAAATCCTAAAGTCCTCGTTGTCCTTGGTTATAATATATAATGAATAATAATTAGCGCGTTGTGCTTGGTTGCACCTCTGCTCACTATAGCAGCCACAGCAGTCACTGTTACCAACTTCATTTTGATTTTGCTGCACTGTTGCTCCATATAACCTACTAAGTATTTTGCGTTGCCATGTTGCAAATCTGGAGTGCAGAAAAATTTTTCCCGCACTAGAGCGGAAAAGTGATTCTTTGCGTTCTGTAATCAGTGCAGCAATGGCCACTTTTCAACGTAACTGTAGGAAAAAGTTTTTTCTTTCGTAATCAATTTTTATGCTTCTGTATTCCAGAGCGAAGCTCGGTCCTCGATATTGACAAACTAATCCCATACTGACCACGTTTCAGATGAACCAGCCCTTCTACGAGAACATTTTCAAAATAGATGTGGAAGATAAGGTGAATGCTGCTTTGAAGAGCAGCAGAGACAGAACATACAGGAGGTACTCACCGTCCCTGTTCGATGTTGAATTGCCGGCAAAAGGCGTTAAACCTCCTCTGAAAACTAAGAGTCACTCGCTTGATGCACCGTTCGATGCACTGCCGGGCTCTCACTTAGTATTGTTTGAAAAGTACAGCACTGTATGGTACGCACAGCACAAGAATAAATACAAGTAAGTAACAGGCATTTTTACATCAATTATCAGTTCATAAAAGGAATCTCAATTCATTTTTACATTGCGGGTGATGCTCAAATGAGCTATTAAAAATAATTATCTATAGGGTTGGGCAGGGAGGTATGGATGATTTGAAATAACAGTTACACACTCATTTTTAATCAAAGGTCAAAATATTTTTTTTTACTTTCCTTGCCCTATTACCATAGGGAAGGAAAGTATTCCTTTCCGAAAAAAATTAAGATACCCCAATTTGTAAATTTCTATACGTTTCAAGGTCCCCTGGGTCCAAAAAAGTGGTTTTTGGGTTTTTGTCTGTATGTGTGTATGAGTGTATGAGTGTATGTGCGTCTGTGTACACGATATATCATCTCCGAATTAACGGAATGACTTGAAATTTGGAACTTAAGGTCTTTACACTATAAGGATCCGACACGAACATTTTCGATCAAATGCAATTCAAGATGGCGGCTAAAATGGTGAAAATGTTGTCAAAAACAGGGTTTTTCGTGATTTTCTCGAAAACGGCTCCAACGATTTTGATCTAATTCATACCTAGAAAAGTCATTGATAAGCTATATCAGCTGCCACAAGTCTCATATCTGTAAAAATTTCAAGAGCTCCGCCCCATCTATACAAAGTTTGATTTTAGATTGCCAATTATCAGGCTTCAGATACAATTTAAACGGAAAATTCCAAGTGGGAAATATTGAGCATGAAAATCTCTACAATTAATGTTCAGTAACATTCTCACCTAAAATTGAAAATAAGCTCGAAATTCGAGAAAATGTGATTATTCAATTGCAAACTGTTGCCAACTGTTGATTCTATTAAATCATTTACTATGAAGAAATATCAGACCTCGTGTGTTCCCAGCGTTATTGCCCTGTCACCAGCTGGCTCAAATCTTGGAATAGTAGACTTGAGATGCGCGGGAACACTAGCGTCAGGTGATCAATTTTCATAACGGCAAGGAAAGTTGTGTGAGTGCGCCACACCAGATTTTTGTCCATACACTCCTATAGACGTTGTGAGAAATTGTCCGTACTCCTCTGAAGCATTGCAGGTGGTACCGTTCGAATTTCTTGTTTTATTGTTTCACTCAGGTCGTCAAGGGCTATGTATACACGTGTTTTTAACAAGCCCTATCCAAGGTACATACTTACTTACTTACTTACTCTCAGGGCCATCTATATCTAAGTTGATATTTGGCTGCACCAACAAACTGTCTCCACGTAGTTTGCTATTCAGCATCTCTTTCTGTCGCTCCAAGTCTCTCCATGTCAGTCTTAACCTGTTGCCACCATCTTTGTCTGGGTCTCCCGCGGGGTCTTCTTCCAGGATGGTTGGGTGCTAAAACTTTTCCCAGATTGAACTCTTCTGCTCTACTGAGTTCGTGCCCGGCCCATTGTAATCTCCTACATTTTATTTCACTTACAATGTCTGGTTTATTGTAAAGGTCTCTGATTTCCTTATTATGTTTCCTCCTCCATTCTCCTTGCTTGTACGTGGGCCCATATATCCTTCGCAGCACTTTATTGTCAAACATCATGAGCTTTTGCTCTTCTTTCTTGGTCATTTTCCAAGTTTCAGACCCATAGAGTAACACTGGACTCATAATTGGCTTGTATAGTCTAAGCTTTGTTCTGTGAGATAGGGACTTTGAAGAAAGTAGTTTTTTTGCAGGCATAGGCTACATACACCTGTTTGCTGAGTTTACCCTATTTTGTATCTCTACACTATCCACATTTTTACTTGAGATTGTTACTCCGAAATATTTGAATTCCTGCACTTGTTTGAATTTATGTTCATCCATTTTCAGGCTGCCCATCCTTTCCCCCTGGTTTCTTGTAAAATGTATAAATTTAGTTTTGGAGTCATTTATGTATCCAAGGTACATACTAAAAAAAATTGAGTTTCGTTATTTTAAATCATCCATAGGCCTACCTCCCTGCCCAACCCTATATATTTGTCTATAAAAAAAGTTTTAGATTCACACGTAAGTTGAATTAATTCAATCAATTCCAACAGATGGGATTGAATATTACCTAGTTCAGCTATTCTGATTCATAAAAATTCATATCCATTCATTTATTAATTAGATATACACAATTTATCATTAAACTATTAGCTGATTCGGTTCAAAACTCACCTTGTATGATCAGCTCTCATGCACCATCTCGGTCTAAACTGAGATAAATCCGCTGTTCGTTTGAACCCGGAATAAACAAAAAATAATTAATGGAACCTTGCCTTCATGTAATTGTAAATTAGCATCAAACGTTCATGGTCCATGTTATACTTATAGGGAGGTCCACGTTATAATGGCAGTGTTTGACTAGCAATGGTATTGCTATCCTTGTCTATCATTCAACAAAGCGGATAGCGCTATCTCTTTCTAGCTTTGCTCTGTTGCCAGATCGTCTTTCAACAATGTAGATTTAATAATCAATTAATTAACCAAATATTTCATCTCAATTATGGGAATTCATTATTAAATTATTGAAAATATAATTTCTTGCTTAATAGAATGTAATTGATTATTTTAAACGAGAATGAACAGTTAATTCAATTCAATTTCAGTTTATTTCCAAAAACATAATACACGAATATGAAATACAATATACAACATATTTTGGAATCTCCCTACTATATTGAGGTCCACGTTATAATGACAGTATTTGATCAACTTTGGTTTTGCAATCTTTGTCTACTATTCGACAAAGCCGGCGGTGTTACTATCCTTTTCTAGGTCCACAACGGTGCCAATTATGTTTTTGACAGTGTAGAAATATGATTAATTAATGCAGAGAATCGGCATCGCTATTCTTCTATCTTTATCCACTGTCATTATAACGTGGACCTCACTATAGACTATCCATCTATGTGTAGGGGGGAATTAATAATACATCAATAAACCTGTATCAGCTACCGTCTATAGTAGGCATTGACAAGACAGATGATCGGCAACGTTTTTCTACTTTATTCCTCCACTGCCATTATAAAGTGGACCTCACTATAGTAACGTTTGTTCAGTGAACGCTTAAACCTAATTGAATCAGTTGGTGATTTAATCTCAAAATGAACCACATTGTAACAAACGAGAATCAATACAGATTTAAACTAAGATTCCATTGAAACTTGCACACTAAACGGCACTTAAAACCATTGATCAGAATCTGAAACATATTAGACTTGTCCACGAAATATGGTTAAATTCATTGGGAAACAATGAGGAAGCAACAAGTCAATCCAAATTTATTCAAATCGGACATTTTATGATCGGGCAGCATGCATTCTTGCAAGTTGAATGCCTTCTGTTTCCGTGCCGCTCACTTGACATTGAAATCGTGAGAAATATGAGTTATTATTATCGATTTGGCTCAAAATAAATCTGAATTTCCTACTATTCTCCATGAAAATTTGGTCTTGAATTTAGTATGATCACTGTACTCAACGGGGAAAGTTGGTGCTAGAAGCTATTGGATAATTTCAGGTTTTATATTACAGTTTCACTTAATCCTATACTATTAAACGAGCAACTTCTATTTATATGTTTAGATGTTTATATGTTTGTATTTCAACGGATCTCGAAAACGGCTCCAACGATTCTCACGGAATTCAGAACATAGTAGGTTTATAATATAAAGATTCGATTGCACTAGGTCTCATCCCTGGGAAAACTCGCTGAAGGACATTAAAAGGATAATTATTATTCATCCTTGGAAAAACAGCTGATAATAATGATTTCGTCGTCTGTTGGTGATGGAAGTGAGTGAGCGAGTTCATGTGTGTGGGACTTTGTCAAAATTATGACTCAGCTGTTGAACTTTTGTAATCATTCAATCAGGTACTTAGTGCCGGTTGCAAAAAAGCCGGGTTATTTTTAATCCTGATTAATTCCAATAGATCCATCTTTTTGAAAAAGTATTCTCTGATTTGGTTCACGTGAAGTTAATCAGGATTAAAATTTAACCGGCTTTTGTGCAACTGAGCCTTTGTGAGGGTAATTATTGCATTCCTCTGGGAATCAATCTCAATTTACTGTGATTAGATAGAACATTTCTGTATGAATGTTATTATAATTTCTTCTTTCGTAATATATTTTTTCTTTGCTTTTGTACTCCAGAGCGAAGCTCGGTCCCCCATATTCTATAGTAAAATAAATTGAGTGTAGTCGGACTACACCACTCAACGGGGAAGTTGTGTTGGAAGCTATATTGTAGAACTCGAGGTTTCGTATATTATAGTTTCACTTTATTTATGGTAAAATTAGTAAAACAATTCTAATTAAACTACTCTGTAAACGATTCTCTGTAAAAGTTTGTTCTTGAATTTAGTCGGAACAATTTCTCAACGAGGAAGTTGGTGCTAGAAGCTATTAATAACTTGAGGTTTTATATGGTTTCACTTTATTTATAGTGAAATTAGTCAAACACTTGTAGATTAATTCCACTTAATCATAGTCTGCATAAAGTGATCTCTTTTTATAATTTAACTCTGGAGCATTTTATGTTGCGTTGTCCTATGTACAGATGCTGTAGAATTAAATTTATAGGTAAATTTTACCAAAATTTAGTTAATAATGAGGATAGGTTGATGGTAATGTTGTCAAATCTGTCAGAAGAGAAGATAAATAGAGTTTTTCTTCACATTGAGAAGGCTTTAGAGATTAGAGAAATGATAAGTGATATGTAATTCAATCTGTGATATTTTTCTTCTATGTGATCTAATATAAAATAATAAGGTTAATAATTGGTGTCCAATACTAAATAAACTACTACCACTACTCCTAATTCAATTCTTAATTGTCTTATTCCAGCTCTACTAACCCTTCATATATAGTACTTGTTTTCAATTTGTTTCCTTGTTTATTCTATAAGTATATTAAAAATGTAGTTATTATATGATGTTGTGGAATTTTAACATACACAAGAATATCTCATAAAAGCTCAACTCTATTTGTATGTTTTTCAAGAACAAATGAATTGATTGTTTGATATATTCAAATCATGATCAATCAATCATCAAAAATATCGTTTCATTCTTGATGCATCAAATAAATTTATCGAACGATACCTTTTAACAAGACAGTGTGTAATGAATACTTTGTTCGAACCACTATTTATTAAATTTCACATTTTCTTTGTAGGAAGAAAATAGCTTTATATTTAAATTTTTCATTCTAGTAATTCCGTGAGTGCTTTAAATTTGAATTTTTCTTTCCAGGAATTCAGTAAGTGCTACCCAAAAGCTCAATCCTTTATGCATACCAGAGCTCAACTTGGATGTGCCTAGATCATTGACACTGCCCAGCTTTCGTAGCTCCCATTTGGTAATTGTTGCGTTTTTTATTGATAACATAATTTTATAGTCGTATAATAAATTTAGTTCTAAGCTGAGTTTACACCGGAGTTAATAACACGAGTTATTAACAAAAAGTTATTAACTTGACTGAATCGTCAAAAATTTCTCTTGACAAAAATTAATAACTCATGTTTCTAACAGATAATTCCTTGTTATTAACAATATCTTGTTATCAATATAATTGATTTACATATGATTTCATTTAACGAGAGTATTCATATGATATAACAGCCAGAAGCGAAAAATTGTCTTCAAATTTGAATTGAAACATATGTGTGATCATTAACATAATGATCTTCATCTGATCTATTGTAAATGAATTATAATGCGTTTACATCAGAGTTTAAAACAAAAGTTTTCAACATAAGTTAATAACTTTTTTTGGCTCCTAGTTTTTTTATCAACAAAAGTTAATAACTTTGTCAAGTGTTTTGTCTGCAGCTGTAGTTATTAGGGAACAGCTGTAGTTGTAGGGTAGGGATGCTGGGCGAGGGGGTTGCGGGGAAGATAGTAACGTATTAACAAAAGTTAATGCGATAAAAGAGGCTTTTGTTATTAACATAACACATTGATCTTTACCGACTCTCGATGGATAACATAGATCTTGTTAATAACTAGGAATTTTCTGTTGCAAACCCCAAGTTATTAACTTTTTCCAAGAAATATTTTTGTAGATTCAGTCAAGTTGACAACTTTTTATTAATAACTCATGTTATCAACTCCGGTGTAAACGCAACTCAACATGCTGTTATTGACTTTTGTAATTAACATCAGTTGATAACAGAAATGTTAAAAACTTGTGTTATTAACTCGGTGTAAACGCAACTCAACATGCTGTTATTGACTTTTGTAATTAACATCAGTTGATAACAGAAATGTTAAAAACTTGTGTTATTAACTCCGGTGTAAACGCAACTCAACATGCTGTTATTGACTTTTGTAATTAACATCAGTTGATAACAGAAATGTTAAAAACTTGTGTTATTAACTCGGTGTAAACGCAACTCAACATGCTGTTATTGACTTTTGTAATTAACATCAGTTGATAACAGAAATGTTAAAAACTTGTGTTATTAACTCCGGTGTAAACGCAACTCAACATGCTGTTATTGACTTTTGTAATTAACATCAGTTGATAACAGAAATGTTAAAAACTTGTGTTATTAACTCCGGTGTAAACGCAACTCAACATGCTGTTATTGACTTTTGTAATTAACATCAGTTGATAACAGAAATGTTAAAAACTTGTGTTATTAACTCCGGTGTAAACGCAGCTTCACCATCAGTACCATGCAAATCAGAAATGAAATACATGTGTGGTATTGATTAATAATGTGAATATCTTTGAAACGGTTTGAGATATCGATATGCGGTTTCCACCATTCATTTTTCCTTGAAATTCCCTATCGAAATCATAAATCGCATGAGCACCTTTCTATTTAAAAAAAATGAAGTTGCATTCAATATGGCGGACCAAATAATTAAAGTCATTTTAAAGTAGTTTTTCAATTTGAGTAGGATCCCCAATCAAACTCAACGTCAAATTACCTTTATGTATGAGATATTAAGCCGTTCTCGGACTTTTCACCCACCCTGTATAGAATCACTTTGTATGAGAAGTTTGGGGTTTCCTGAGTATAATTAAATCAATCTCCTACAAAAAAAACATGGTTTTTACACTTGTTTTATGGGAACATAACCAATTCCAATGTAGTACTCTTTAAAATTCACGTTTCTGTCATTACAATCCTCCCAGTTCCGTGAATTAACCTCTTGAAAGAAAGAAAGAAATATTTATTGCCAAAATCATTAAACAAACTTTACAAATGTGAAAAATATAAAAATTTTCATATACAATACATTACAAAAACTTAAAATTAAAATATTTTCCATTTAAAAATCGATTATAATATTATAATTGGCGTTACCAGCAAAACTAAGTAGTTTGAGCGATGGCAACGAGTAATCAGTCGGCTATAATTAGTGGCTTGAGATTCAGTCGAAAATAGAAAAAATATAAAAAGAAAAAAGAAACATATGGAATGTATGAAAAACTAGAGAATAAAAATAAAATTTCAATCCGAAAAGAAGAAGTACTAAGAGTGAAATACTAAGAGAGCAGAAAAACTAGAATGAATTCATAATAATTTAAAAACTCAAAAGAAAAAGAGATGATTCATGTAATTATTAATCTACAATTCACTGTACATATGCAATCCATTTAGTAACATAATGTAATTCATTTGTACCATATATGCAATTCCTTTTGTAAGCAAAGAGAGAATTAGAAAAACAATACAATACAGTACACATGACACAAAAAATAAAACTTAAACTCAGAGAGAGAAAATTAATCTGGGAGTATAGCCCTACTAATAATAAATTCAGAGGAACTGAGGAAGACAGTATATGTACATCAAATTAAAATATTTTAGGTATGATATCTTATGTTTTCATCCAGCTTTTAATTTTCAATTTAAGTGCTTTTGTAGGTTTTCTTGCAATGAAATGTTCTGGCATAAAACTAATAAGCTTTTTTTGTTGTATAGCTGAATTGTCTTCTTCATATAGTTAGATCTGTTCGAGGAACAAAGAATCTATTTACTGATCTAAAACTTGAATAACTATCGAAGCATATTGTTATTGGAACTGGGAAGACTTTTATGACTGAAAATTATAAATATAAGTGATTGTATTTTAATATTAATTTTTTTCCAGGATGAAGGTTATGTGACACCCGACAAGGAGTTCATTGATAACAGCTGCAGTCGACGTAGTAGCACAAGTGGTTTCATTGATAAAAAAATCGAGTTCCCTGAACGTGTGGAGTAGTATGTCGGTGGAAAGTCTGAGCAAACCGGTGCACTACACCTGGGAGAACCTGGGTGAACCGGTCTCTGAGGCTGAACCTCCGTTCCTCGCGCAGACGGACGTTGCCGTCTTCGAGTGCTGGAAGAAGTGTGCGCTGAAGAGAGACAGGGAAGAATATAGAGAGAGAAATGTTGGTATCGGTGACCTGTTCCGAGATATCAAGTACATGTTGATTGGGATAGAGTCTAGGACGTTTATGTATGATGAGGTGAGTAGAAATATTCAGTAGTCATTTTTTATCGTTTTGAGTATGCATATTTTGAAAATATAAAACACTTCATAAAAGTGTTTTCATAACCTCATTTGAACTATTTTTTATAATAATTAGGGAGAGAAACAGTTATGGGTTTATCCTGTTAATTCTCTCCCAATCATTAATTTTATATTTTGGTGTGGAATGTAATGTAATAAATAAATAAATATTCACTCTTCTGCTAGAAGGCAGTGGCAAGGCAGAGAATCGCCAACGTTGTTCTCCTATCTTTCTCCACTGCCATTATAACGTGGACGTCACTATGTATGCATATGGCATGTATGCATACTCGAGATAGATCAGCTGTTCGTTTAAACCTGGATTCAGCCATTTTGTTCGAGCCCGACCCGGCCGCGATGTCAGATATTTACGCGGTAACCCACTACCTCCGTAAACAAAGCCGTAGTGCATTCGTGTGACGTCAGCACAGGAAGGGCTCCTACACCAATAAAAATTCGTTGATTTCAGCTGATCTATATCTGCTAGAGTTTCTATTGGTCTAGGAGCCCTACCTGTGCTGACGTCACACGAACGCACTACGGCTTTGTTTAAGGAGGTAGTGGGTAACCCCACCTTAAGCTGGGTTTTCGTTTGTGCGTAAATGCCGTCGTTGACCACGACAGGGAGAGAATCTCAGATTGGGTAGATTTCAATTTGTCTACATAACCAAAAAGATTATGTTCAATTATGTTTCAATGGGGCAGGTTGGGCTTATACATTTTTATACTTTTAAATGACAATATGTTGATATTATTAGAAATATTTATAATGCAAAGTTATTTGATCAGCTGCTTTAGCACACTTGAAATTTGGACAATATGAATGTCAACAATGCTTGTCGTCGTCGATTGCGGAAATTTACGCACAAACGAAAATGCACCTTTAAAAGGAAAATACTAGGGAGGTTAGGGTTTTCTTTCAAATGGCAATGTGTCATTATTTCAATATTAAAATATTAATTCATTATCTAAATATTATTCAAAATATCCAATCAGTGCTCAGCAACCGTCATTAGAAAGAAAGTTACATTCAAAGAACTGATTGAATGGAACGAAAACAATTGTACCTGCACATCTATCCTCATTACGGTGCCGTGTAAGGTTAAGGTCAAGGAGGCTTTGTGAAAAGTGAGACCATAAGTGTGATCATTTTATTATCATTTATAACATTTGAATCATTCAAGACATTCGTTTAATTTGAAAGAAATATTTATCACTTGAAAATTGATTCTATCATCCAAATAAATGCATGAGACATTCCTTGAATCAAGGATTAGTTTCATGTCTAGAAACTAAAATAACCAGACCTTTCCGTGTTGATTTCTGACATTGCAGGATCAGAAATCGTTCATGGTGAAAACAAATATTTATCACTTATAAATTGATATTATCATTCAAATAAATACATGAGACTTTCCTTGAATCAAGGTTCAAATATAGTTTTGTGTCTAGAAATTAAACAAAACAGATCTTTTCGTGTTGATTTGTGACATTAGAGGATCAGAAATCGTTCATGGTTATCCCTAGAACGACGATATAGTGAGGTCCACGTTTTAATGGCAGTGGAGAAAGATAGGCAAACAACGTTGTTGAACCCCTGTCTTGTCAATGCCTTCAAAAGGCGGTAGCTGATACAGATTTATTGATGTAATATTAACTGTTCATTCTCGTTTAAAATAATCAATTATATTTTATTAAGCAAGAAGTTATATTCTTCAATAATTCCATAATGAATTTTCGTTATTAAGATGAAATATTTTGTTACATTGAACAGGTTGTACCCCTTCAAGAGCTATAAATTCTCGATTTTTTTGTATCGAGGTCCACGTTATAATGGCAGTGGTTTATTGATGTGATATTAACTGTTCATTCCAGTTTAAAATAATCAATTATATTTTATTAAGCAATAAACTATATTTCTCAATAATTTCATGAGTTTTCATAATTAAGATGAAATATTCTGTTAATTAATCATCAATTCTACATTGTTAAAAGACAATCTGGCAACAGAGCAAAGCGAGAAATAGATAGCGCTATCCACTTTGTTGAATGATAGACAAGGATAGCAATACCATTGCTAATCAAACACTGCCATTATAACGTGACCTCATTCTGGAACTTAACCTAAACCATAGAGAAACAATAGCATAAGTACATATCCCATGGTATAAGGTGTTTATGTCGTAACTTTTTCTGTTATCTCAAGCCGATAGTCCACGTAGTTCTTTCCCATAAAGCTATGTGACGCTGGCAGTCTCTCATATTGTGCCGTTCATATCACCCCAACAAAACAGTGAAAATTTACAATAATCAACAGTATTCGGCTTGAGATAACAGTGAAAGTTGCGACATGAACGCCCTATACCATGGGATATCTACTTACGCTATTGTGTGTGTATGTATGTGTGTGAGTATGTGTCATGTGTATTTTTTCTTATTGAAAGTAATGTTTTCAAGCATTTTTTTTGACAATTCTCATACTCTGTTAAGAGTCTCTGGGAAGATATTAAAAACAAACAAATTTCAGGATCAGAAATCGTTCATGGTGAATCCTGGAACGGCGATAGAAGGCCTCACTTCGGAAGCATTGGCTGTCTATATTGAAGACTTCATTGAATGCGGAAACGACGTTCGACTACTAGCGCTTCTTCTGAGAAACTCCAAACAAAATATCAACTACAACAAGCAAGGATTGGTGTTTGAGGTGGGTGAAAAAGCAATGATTGAGACTAAATGAGAGAGAAATGGACAAAAAATATAAATTAAACTAATTTATAAATTGGACAGCTAATTGCAATTTTTTCTAAACTCCTAGTTCCGGTTTCCGAGCTTGGGATTTAGCTAAATTCTAGACTTTAAACAGCTGGAGTCAGAAAATTGGCTTTCCAAAACGGGGCGTAGTCCACGTTCAAATTAAATTTCGAAAGACTAGAAAATCGAACACAAAATAAAATGAAGAGAAAATAGTGTAAAGTTACAGCTATTTTAAATTATTTAGGAATGTTTAATTTCGTCAAGGAAAAACGTTTTCGCCACACTGCACAGAAAGCAGCTGTTTTCCAGTCCCTGCGTAGATCTGAAAGACATTGTTTGCAGACGACTCTCATCTGACGTCAGAACAGGTTTCTTTCCGGCCTAGGCCGGAAAGAGTACCCTTTTCAGCCGCTAACATGGAACTAAGAAAGGTGATCAAAAAACAGCTGATCAAAAAACTTTTCATTTGTGTTCATTATTCAATAATTAAAACATTTATAATAATATCATCTTATTGTCATTTGAAAGAAAAAAATATAAACTCAACCTCCCACATAATTGAACATCATCTCTTAGGTTATTTAGACAAATCAGAATAAAAAATGAAAATACTTGGACAATTTCCTGATATTCAGATTTCCTCAGATTTGCTAGAGCTATCACCTTCCACTTCTGCTTTCGGAAGTGCTTAATAAACAACTATTCTCATATATATATGTTTATTTTTGTGTGTGGCGAAAAATAGCGTTCGCGCCACGGGTAAAAATGTTTTTCCGGCTCTCAATCTTTTCCAGTCCTCGGCCTACGCCTCGGAGGCGTAGTCAAAAACAGGGCGTAGTCCCAGTTTTTATGATAATCTTTATTTTATAATTTCTATAATTAGAAACGTTTTTCCTTGACGAAATTGAACATTCCTAAATCATTCAAAATAGCTGAAACTTAACACTATTTTCTCTTTATGTCATTTTGTGTTCGATTTTCTAGTTTTCTCGAAATTCAATTTAAACGTGACTGCGACTACGCTCCGTTTTGGAAAGCCAATTTTCTGACTCAAGCTGTTTAAAGTCTATAACTCAGCTAAATCCCGAGCTCGGAAACCGGCCCCAAGTGAATGAAACATAACCAAGTTTTTGGACTAGTGTATATAAGTCAAAATTTGGGGAAGGAACTGCAGTTTTGGACTTTGCCTGTTGGTCCTTCCCCAATCATTTTAATGATTTGTGTTTTGTGTAGGCCTATCATTGAATGAATAAATAAATAACTCTAATATTCACTTATTTTACTTATTCTTCATTGATTCATACAATCGAAATGATGGGGATAGAAAAATTAAGGTAACCTATTCCTCTCCCAAATTCAGATAAGGTTACACATAGTTCGAAATAGGTTAAGTCTTGTAGTTGTTCACTTCACAAAATTTTCAGACCTTAATCATTTTCACAAAGTAGATTTTCAAATTTAGATGCTTCAAAACCAAATAGCCTATAGAAGAAATTTCATTATTATCACTAAAGTAGGGAATATTCACATATTAAAGAAATAATTTTAATATTGATATTGGTCTCATTTCCCTCTGTTCTATTTTCTAGGCGATGTGCTCAAGCCTGTCAACTTGGCTGCAGGCCTACCGTGGAATGGTGGTGAAAATCGAACATCAATGCAACCTGTTGGAACTCCGGTCCTGGCTGCAACCTCTCCGATCACAGCTGCGGTTCATTGTCAATCTGTGTTGTCCCCCCTCCAGCAGAGTGTTAATGGATGACTGTTGCCCTCTGCCCAGTGGCGGGGAGCTCTTGACCTATATATACAACGCGGCCCAGATGACGGCACACTCGCATATAGCTTTGCTGCTCTACTTTTTCCTGGAGAAATGTTTGAATGTTTACTATAGGTGAGATTGGTTTTCAACTAG
Organism: Nilaparvata lugens; assembly: GCF_014356525.2. NCBI lineage: Eukaryota > Metazoa > Arthropoda > Insecta > Hemiptera > Delphacidae > Nilaparvata > Nilaparvata lugens. Next base: position 3,965,119 of record NC_052507.1, read on the forward strand.
TAGTTCTGTGAACAGTAGACCTCGCGCTCAGTAAGTTACATCATAGAGGAACAATAGCATAAGTAGATATCCCATGGCATAGGGCGTTTATGTCGCAACTTTTACTGTTATCTCAAGCCGATAGCCCACGTAGTTCTTTCCCGTGAAGCTTTATGACGCTGGTAGTCTCTCATATTGTGCCGTACATACACTGTTACCCGGTCAAAACAGTAAAAATCAACAATAATCGACAGTAATCGGCTTGGGATAACAGTAAATGTTGCGACATGAACGCCCTATACCATGGGATATCTATTCCTCTATGGTTACATTGACCTGTTGTTATGTTTTCTCAAAAATTAATAAATATTTTTATCTATTTAAAATGTCTAGAAAAAATCCTAAATAAACATAGAGCTTTCTGTCCTATCGTACAGTGACGTGTCGTCCCGGAATGTGAGTGTGAGCGCTGTTATCAGGTCTGGCTGCAACTGTCTACAACGTTGATGGAAAGATACATTTTCAAGATTCTCGATGTTTTTGAACGGGTAGTATTATTGACCGAGCGAAGTGAGGTCTAAGATTCAAGTCGACTGTTTGGCATTTCTCTTAATGTTTAAATGTTTATATGTTGCGCATTTACGGCGAAACGCGGTAATAGATTTTCATGAAATTTGACAGGTATGTTCCTTTTTTAATTGCGCGTCGACATATATACAAGGTCTTTGTAAATTTTGCAGTTCAAGTATAATATAAAAGGAAAAGGAGCCTCCTTCATACGCCAATATTAGAGTAAAAATCAGACTATAGAATTATTCATCATAAATCAGCTGACAAGTGATTACACAGATGTGTGGAGAAGCCAGTCTATTGCTTTATTTCCATAAGGTTTATAGTTTCTATCAGGTACTTGTGGATGAGAATACTGCGTGAGGTCTACTGATCACAGAACTACTAGTAGTCCACTAGACAGCTGATTTATGATAAATAATTCCACAGTCTGATTTTTACTCCAATATTGGCGTATGAAGGAGGCTCCTTTTTTCTTTTATATTATCCTTGAAATGCAAATTTCCCAAAAACCTTGTATATACGTCGACGCGCAATTCAAAAAGGAACATACCTGTCAAATTTCATGAAAATCTATTGCCGCGTTTCGCCGTAAATGCGCAACATATAAACATTTAAACATTAAAAGAAATGCCAAACTGTCGACTTGAATCTTAGACCTCACTTCGCTCGGTCAATTACATTCCATTCATTGATGTTATTTTTGTTAAAGCATTTTTGTTAAAGTGTCACACCCTCCAGTCTGCTCGTGGGTTTGAATCACGCCGGTAGGCATGGACGTTTGATCATCTCATCAAATTACACTCTCACTTTCCATTACCCACGCACAAGCATTGATCTTATGTAGGAATCATCCGCAATAAAAATATCAATGAATCATTTATTTATCAATAAATGTATGCTTATCTAATGCTAAAGCCTTTAAATGCTATGCTCATAGTCATTTATAAGCATTTATGAGCCTTTGAGTTTGAGCATGTTTTTCCTCTTCCGAATTGTCATGAAATTATATTATATATACTAAAATAAAGGAAAGAACTGGCTTATACATGGAATTTAGGGGATAGGAAATTCATCATCACGTCCGAACTACAACTGATTAACTTGAAATTTTGCATATTGATTCTTAATTCACCGAGGTTGGTTATAGGCTTATTTTAAATCCTTCAAGATTTCAGTATGTCAAGTTTTCAGTTTGTTGAGTTCCCAATTGAACCCTTGAGGAGCATGGCTGACCTGCTAGTCTAAAATAAGGTTAGGTTCTTTTCTGAATTATTCAAAAAACTTGTGGAACAATGACTTCTTTATGGAATAGTTATTTGTGCAACTAGTGCGCAAAGTGACAGTTTGCTGCACCGAAAGAAACGTTTACGCCCGAGCCGTAGGCGAGGGCGGAATGGTTTCTTGAGTGCAGCAGAGGAACTTTGCGCACGTATTTCACATTAAGTTTTTCCTACAGTTACCATTGAATATGAAAAGTGGGTAATTATGGGTAAAATTGCCTGAAATGCATCAAATGTTTTTCTGTGTAATTTTATTATTGATAAAAACCTTAATCCTAAAATCCTAAAGTCCTCGTTGTCCTTGGTTATAATATATAATGAATAATAATTAGCGCGTTGTGCTTGGTTGCACCTCTGCTCACTATAGCAGCCACAGCAGTCACTGTTACCAACTTCATTTTGATTTTGCTGCACTGTTGCTCCATATAACCTACTAAGTATTTTGCGTTGCCATGTTGCAAATCTGGAGTGCAGAAAAATTTTTCCCGCACTAGAGCGGAAAAGTGATTCTTTGCGTTCTGTAATCAGTGCAGCAATGGCCACTTATCAACGTAACTGTAGGAAAAGTATATTAGATGATAATATAAGATGATATTATGTCTAAACCGATAATGATTTATGAAACCTCAATATTTTGAAATAAACATCTGAAAATGAGTTTTCCTCCAGCTACTGTCTAAAGTGCTTACTTTACTCCCTGAAACATAATACTAAAGTGTCACTTTTTCGCTCTCGGTAGTAAAAAACAGAAAAACTCCCTAGGGAGGAAGAGTGACTCCATTTAAATAACATGGGAAGCATCTCTATTTTAAAACTTATATTGTAATAGGTTAGAAGGTCTAAGCTCAGATGAGAAAGCATAATAGAGGTGTCTGTCATTGAGTCAACTGAATTCAACACCACAACCAGAAATTTGATCAACTCATGAAATATATGTTTGTATGATATAATATTCTTAATATTAGTAGACGATAAAAATTTATACAATTTTAAAAATATTTTATTCTATTCAAAATACCAGCTAACAAATATTTTTGATCTGCAATTCAAATCTGAACCGCGTGATCTGGAGTCAGCCATTTTTGGTAGACGTCCATCTGATATAATTGTTACAACTTTTGCCGATAGATAGCGCAATCGGCAGTGCCAATCAGACGACCGGTTTTTAGGTTTCAGATTTTAGGTTATGTTGTTAGGAAACATTGTCACCAATACGTAAGTTATTAAAATGATATTATTTGCAGTTTTTATAAAAAAATGTAGATGGAGGAAAAATTTTGTGTACATCACGAGCGAAAAATACGTTTTCTCCCTCGGGAAAATTGTTGCCCTCGGCTTCAAACTTTTTCCCATAGGGAGAAAAAGTCGTACTTTTCACTCTAGATATACAAATAACTATTCTATTCCTGTTGATAGGTTCATAGAGAATTGGCTGTTCGAAGGATCATGTGACGATCAGTACGGTGAATTCTTCATCGAGTCCCGAAACAACCTTGGATCACCTTTGGATCGCTCCTATTGGAGGAGAGCTTTCTCTCTCAATTACGAGAAGGTTCCAGTCTTTCTCAGCGACTTGGCTGACAAGATATTCATCTGCGGAAAGTCACTGAATCTGGTCAAATTGTGTGCTCCTAATGTAAGTATTTTCCTCCTGAATTTGAATGCCAGTGGAATTTCTTGTTTCTTGAATTCATTCTACAGAATATGACATATTTTAATCGGTAATGCTGTTCTAAATTAATTGATGAAGAAAATGTCAACCAGTCCAGAAGGCCAAGGAATCCTCAAAGAAAAGCCAAAAATAAACACAAAAATGTTATTGATCGATAGCTTGATATAGGACATAGATTATGTAATTTTCCTTTTTTTAGGGTTATAAAGATTACAAGAAGCAACCGTTAGAGTCAATGAGACAAGCAGAAGCAACAACTAGAAATCGAACAAAATTGTACAAAGACATGAAAGAATAAGTTCTAAATCAGTCGATTTTTTTAATATTGAAAACATCTTTTTGTTAGAATTTTGCCCATACAGTTAGTGAAATAACTATATAATAAATTAATATTGCGCTAATCCAATTCAATAAATTCGCTTTAATGTTTTCTGGAGATGTAAAAAGTTTTAAGATCTAGGAAGTAGTATCATTGAACGATTATTTTCTATTGTTGATTGATTGGGTTGTTGAATGAAACAAACCTGATGCTGAATGAGCTTATTACACCTATCTTAAAAACAAACAAACAAAACCTACTCTAGAACATGGTACGCCATAGTGGAGTAGGTCAATTTCCACACAGAAAAACACTAAACATGTAGAAGAAACATTATAAGAAATTTCTGAAACTAACTATTGTATGTAATATTGAAAACTATCTAATATTTTCTGTAATTGATGTAGTAGTTTTAGTTTTTTTTTGGAAAATGAACATTATTTATTTATTATTTTATCTTTATTTCGTGAATGTATCTGTTACTGGCAAACCTATAAATCATGAGCTAGATATCATTGTAATAATTTATCTATTTTATTGTATTAACACGCGAGTAGTCGCGCCCGCGGCAAATTGCCGCACAATCGTTACTTTTGTATGTAGCTTTGGGAATTTTCGTTTTCCAAGGTTGGCAGCTCATGTAATCCTCGCTTTGACTGTCCTCTAGACAATCTTGAACAGTTTGAGTCCTTGAACAGTTTTAGGATGACAGAATGAACGTTGACTAATTTCAATATATAGTTATTATCTTCCTATTTTATATTCCATCTTCTGATTTGAACTTTCATTATCTTTTTATTCTATCTACATGTCGAAAAATAAGTCAAATAAATAAGGTATATTCATTCCATTCATGAGTAGATTATTTTATCCCATGAAAATGATAAATTCTAACAATAAATTTGCAGTATGTATTTTTGGAATCTCCTCCATGTATTATGTTATTATATACTATTAAATAGTATATAATAACATAAAACACGTCGAGAAAGATTTGAAATTAATAAATATTGAAAGAGCATTGTCAAAGCCAACTGTTTATAGTGTAGGGAGCCATAAGGGTGAGTGTGAGCAAAATGCTGACGCGCGACCACTGACGTTCTGCAAGTCCGTACGACTAATCGCGTGTTAATAAATAAATGATTGATTGATTGCTTTCTGATCGAAGGACCCACTGTGCAAGCAACTGTCGACCTTCTACCCGCCTTTGACCGCCTGTCTGGAGGTGTCCGCCCTGGAGCGACTGGCCGGCGACTACCACGCGTTTGTGTCGCTGTGTCGCGCGACCGACTGCGCCGCAAACCCGCTGCAGTCGCCGCCAACGACCAAGGCCCAATCCGACAAGCATGCCGACTTGATGGAGCGTGTCAAGCTACAGCGTGACAAGAGTATGTCGCGTGTCAGAGGTTGGTGCAAATCACAGTTATATATTGAATCCACTGTAAGTGTACCCACTAACAATAAAACATGCATGCATGACATGCATGTTCATCATGCAAACAAACACATGTTCATCATATATCCTTCTATTCACAATCGTACAGGATTGTGAAAGTAATTCCAAATAATAGGCCTACATTCAAGATTCATTAATGATTTATCAATTAAGTAGTAGCATAGAGAAACAATAGCGTAAGTAGATATTCCATGGTATAGGGCGTTTATGTCGCAACTTTTACTGTTATCCCAAGCCGATTACTGTCAATTATTGTTGATTTTTACTGTTTTGACCGGGTAAGAGTGTATGAACGGCACAATATGAGAGACTACCAGCGTCATAAAGCTTCATGGGAAAGAACTACATGGGCTATCGGCTTGAGATAACAGTAAAAGTTGCGACATAAACGCCCTATGCCATGCGATATCTACTTATGCTATTGTTTCTCTATGGTAGTAGCATTTATTGCAGTATACAGAGTGAGTCATATGTATGGGAACCTTTCAATAAATTGGAGACTGTTGTAGATATAATACTGTAACTTTAAGGATAAGTTATTGGTCAAATACTTCACCTTTTGACGTACAGCTGAATTTCAACCTAAGGGGTTGTTTGACTTCTTGAAGACATCTTGCCTGGAATGAATTTGGCTACCGTGTAGATGTCGTCCGAGCCTCAAAAAGAAGGCACATAAAACACTTATAATACATCATCATAAACTTGATACTTCTGTGAGTAATTTGATGTAAAATTGGTTTGTGTGAACCATTTTTTAAATAAATATAACTGCTAAAAATTTGGTCATTCTTTTGATTCACCCGGTATTTATTCTTTTTTTGTGAGTTATACAAGACTTGCAACTGGAGACAAGCAAGATTATAAACCGACCAACAACTAGAAATCGAACAATTTAAAAAAGTCATGAATATGATTTACTTTGAACATGCATTTGGTCCATAGCAGACTGAGTGCCGGTTGCACAAAAGCTGGTTCAATTTTAATCGTGATTAATTTAACCCTAAGGGGTTGTAACCACTACCTCCGTAAACAGAGGTTTACGGAGGTAGTGTTGTAACTCGAATATTTTAAATGTAAACACCCATTATGTGGTAAATCATTCTAAAGCCTTTTTAAAACAAGAAAGATGGCATGAAATATGATTTACTTTGGACATGCATTTGGTCCATAGCAGACTGAGTGCCGGTTGCACAAAAGCCGGTTCAATTTTAATCGTGATTAATTTAACCCTAAGGGGTTGTAACTCGAATATTTTAAATGTGAACACCCATTATGTGGTAAATCATTCTAAAGGCCTTTTTAAAACAAGAAAGATGGCATCAATAAAATTGTTCTATGATATCTGTATCCAAAATGGCGGCTGATTGGAGCTGATGTTGTACGTTTCAACGCTCCTGAGCGACTAAAACGGCATAGTATGAGCCGTCTGCCAACATTTGTTCAAAGGCAATAGACCCTCCCGTCGCCTATTACTAGCGGTTCGAAAAACATGCGTTTCCACTGCACCACTTTGTATATTATCACTCTTGTGTGCGAATCCAGCTGATGTTTTCAATTTTGTGATTTAAAATTTCTAATCTCCTGATCCAATGCTCTCTGTGATTTCAGCGGCCCAAGAAGAAGAGAGGATGACCATCTATCAAGAGAAGAAGAAAATCTTCGATATAATGAAGAAGGAGATGGAGGATGCTGAGAAGAGGAAGATTGAAAAGAGACGGAAAGAGTTGGCCGAAGAGCAACAGAGATTGGAGGAGCTGGCTCAGACCGCCTTGCAGGATGCAGCCAGGGAAAACGAGGAAAAGTGAGTATTATACTCAATATTTCGATCTTCCAAACTCATTTTCCATAAAATTGAAAATTCTGATTCCAGAGTCATTTTTCTGTTGAGTTTGAGAGTGTTCAATTTTCCAAATCCAATCCTCATGATTAAAATGATTCAATATTCCATTTCTGGAAATCTAACCTCAGCCGGGACTGACAGTTCAACGTGCTCACCTCTAACACGGGAGTGACATGGTCAAAAACGTTTGGTAATGAGCAGTTTTAAACCGGGGATTTCTAGGCTGCACTAGCATTCTATCCACTAGACCATGGATCGATCATTCCAGATAATAAACTAGTAGTTCTGTGAACAGTAGACCTCACGCAGTATTCTCATCCACAAGTACCTGATTGAAACTATAGACTTTATGGAAATACAGCAATAGACTGGCTTCTCCACACATCTGTGTAATCACTTTGTCAGCTGATTTATGATGAATAATTCTATAGTCTGATTTTTACTCTAATATTGGCGTTTGAAGGAGGCTCCTTTTTCCTTTTATATTATCCTTGAAATGCAAAATTCCCAAAAACCTTGTATATACGTCGACAAAAAAGGAACATACCTGTCAAATTTCATGAAAATCTATTACCGCGTTTCGCCGTAAATGCGCAACATATATTATGAACATTTAAACATTTGAACATTTAAACATAAAGAGAAATGCCAAACTGTCGAGTTGAATTTTAGACCACACTTTGCTCGGTCAATTATTGCTAGTAGCTCTGTGAACAGTAGACCTCGCGCTCAGTGAGTTACATTGACCTGTTGTTATGTTTTCTCAAAAATTAATAAATAATTTATCAATTAAAAATGTCTAGAAAAAATCCTAAATAAATATAGAGCTTTCTGTCCTATATCGTACCGTGACGTGTCGTCCCGGAATGTGAGTGTGAGCGCTGTTATCAGGTCTGGCTGCAACTGTCTACAACGTTGATGGAAAGATAAAATTTTCAAGATGTTCGATGTTTTTGAACGGGTAGTATTATAGTCCCCTAGACAGCTGATTTATGATGAATAATTCTATAGTCTGATTTTTACTCTAATATTGGCGTATGGAGGAGGCTCCTTTTTCCTTTTATATTATCCTTGAAATGCAAAATTTCCAAAAACCTTGTATATACATCGACGCGCATTTTAAAAAGGAATATACCTGTCAAATTTCATGAAAATCTATTACCGCGTTTCGCCGTAAATGCGCAACATATAAACATATAAACCTTAAGAGAAATGCCAAACCGTCGACTTGAGTTCTAGACCTCACTTTGCTCGGTCAATTATTATAAGATTATATTATAATAATATAATTTTTTTTTTCAATTCAATTCAATTTATTTCACCAAAACACAAAAACTTTACAAAGATGTGACAATCAGAAAAAAACAATAATTATTATTCTAAATATCTATATCATCTATCTGTAAAATACGGCTGGAGGTGAAGAACTACTGGCATAAGTGAAACACTTGTTCGCCAGTAGGAGTAGAGACTTACCGTAACTGTTTCTAAATCTTAAGCTAATAATTTAAAATGGAATATTTTTATTCAAACAATGGTAAGCATATTTAAAATAAATGCTATTAATTGTGAATTAATCCAGACAATAATGAATAGTTTTAAATTATCATTTGATAGAAATCGGTGTTGCTATCCTTGCCTGTCATCAGACAAAGCAGATAGTGCCATCCTTTTCTAGCTGACAAGGAATGACAGGAATAATTATTTGAAAATTTTGAAGGTTGATGTGAGAAATAAAATGAATGAATGTATCACAGAAAACGAAAAATTGAAAACTTGAGAAATATTGTACTTATTTGAAAAATAACACAAAACCACAAACCTACTCACAGTACAGCCGTTGTACTTGTATTCTATTTTTATTGACCGAGCGAAGTGTGGTCTAAGATTCAAGTCGACGGTTTTGCATATCGTTTTATGTTTATATGGTTTTATGTTTATCTGTTCCACATTTACGGCGAAACGCGGTAATAGAATTTCATGAAATTTGACATGTATGTTCCTTTTTAAATTGCGCGTCGACGTATAGACAAGGTTGATGGAAATTTTGAATTTCAAGGATTATATAAAAGGAAAAGGAGCCTCCTTCATACGCCAATATTACAGTCAAAATCAGACTACAGAATTATTCATCATAAATCAGCTGTGGAGTGGATTATAAATTCCATGCAATTCAATATCTCAATGTAAATAGTGAAAATACAGCTGTTGTGTGGACTATTAATTGCATATATGCAGTGAGGCATGCAATTTATAACATGAAGTAGCATAGTATTTTCTCCCGAATTTTCTCTGCTTTCAAATCGGTAAGCTTTTGATGATAGTAGCATAGCTGTTTAAATCAAATTATTAGCATTGTCGATACAACAACCCAAACTGCCATTAGTCGTTCATACACCGATATCTCGCCGACACGACAGGACAGGACAGAATTTACTCTGATGGACAGTATTAGAGGAGACTGTGGTTTAATACTGAGCGAGGTCTACTGTTCACAGAACTACTAGTGTTATGAAATCACACATCACTACTTCGCCCAAAACTAACCAAACTAGTTCTCTCTCAAATTTTGTTTAATTAAAGTTCCAAAAAATAGTGTTATGTTGTCACTTATGTTTTTTCAATCTATTCCAGGAGACGCTTGATCGAGTACTACAAATCAATCTCGGATCTGGCAGAAATTCGCAAGCTGAAAGCCAAGTGGAAGGCTCAAAGGCTTCACTTACACGATAAACGAACTCTTTTCTTCGCCGACGACAAGAAATCCATTAGCAACCAACTGCTGCAACAGAAAATCGCCGACGATGTTGATAACAGACGAAAAAGTTGCATTTTCAAGCTGGATAGCAACACTGAAGTTGAAGATAATGGAGCTGTTTCGTCAGATAGCAGGACTACCATCGACAGTAATAGATTGGAGGAAGGTGGGCTACTGGAGTCTGAAGGTGAGGATTTGAGGACTGCCTGTGTAAGTGTTACCCCGAGTTGTGAGACTTTTGTGACAGCTGTGGATAGTAAAAGATCTCTAATTGATTCTGAGAGCTCATCAGTTGAAGAGAAGGTCTCATCAACTAGTATCATTGAAGACAGCACTGTGGAAACTACACCTGTTGTATCTTCAACCTCAATCATTACCGGAGAAGAAGAAAGTATCACAGACATTGATAATCGGTTGAAAGTAGCAGACAAACAATTTGATTCTAAAACCAGTTGTACAGAGATTGATAATCGGTTGAAAGTTTCAGACAACCAATTTGATTCTAAAACTAGTAGCCCAGAGATTGATAATCGGTCGAAAGTGCCAGACAATCAATTTGATTCGAAAACTGGTTGCGAAGAGATTGATAATCGGTCGAAAGTAGCAGACAATCAATTTGATTCAAAAACTGGTTGCGAAGAGATTGATAATCGGTCGAAAGTGCCAGACAAACAATTTGATTCGAAAACTAGTAGCCCAGAGATTGATAATCGGCGTGAAATTGATGTACAATACGACTCAAAAACTTTGTACGAGCTTTACAATGTGGCCCACTCTGAAGCTCAGAAAAACAAGATGAAAGTTTTGGAATTTGAGTTTGATTTAAAGTGTTCAAGAGCGGAAAACGATAAGTACTACGAGAAAATAGATTCAAGCAGTAAAGACAAAGTTTTGGAGATGAAAATGAGCTCTAGTAGCGAGGCTATAAAAGAGAGAACGTTGGAACTGGAAAAGGCATGTGTGAAGGCGGTGGAAGCTAGGAGAGAAGCGGCCCAAAATCGAGCTAGAGTCATGTCTAGTGAGTATGACATCATATTTCGTAAAGAGTTTGAGGATGGGGATAGAGTGGAGAGAAGGAAACATGAGATAGAGACACACAACAAGATGGTGTCGGAGAGAGAGGAGGTTTCTGCTCCCAATGATGTTGAAGTAGAAGATAAACCTACCTCTGATAAATCTAAATGCATGAGTGGTCAGTATTTCAACAGCGATGGGCGGTTTATCTTTAATAGTATCCCCTTACTAGTGGACATAACAGCCAGGAAACTAGGTACCTCTGAGAGGCCCCAGATAGATGTGGAGCGGGTGGATCTATCAGCAATCCACAACTGTCTCCACAAATCTGTGTCGATCCCCACTGAGATCCAACACGTTTTCGCGAACGATGCTGTGTTGAGGCTGTTTTTGAACAACGAGAAACTTCTAGAACATCTTCAGTGTATACGGAAGTATTTCTTCTTCCTCGATGGAGAGTACGGTAGAATACTGACCGGAAGTTTGTTTCAAGAGTTGGAACTAGCCGAACATCCATCGGTGTTACTAAGTCGGCACCGGTTAAACGCGATCCTACAGCTGGCTAGTGGCTCATTCCAGAACTGTTCGCCGTTCGTAGAGAGACTGTCGTTCTTCGTGAGGGAAATTCCGCTGGCTTTCCTACTGACTGATCCTGAAGTACTGAACTGTTTGTCGATGAGATACAAACTGCATTGGCCGTTGAATATTATTATATCGGATGACGCCATTTTGAATTACGACAAGATTTTCGCGTTCCAACTTCAACTGCATCGAGCGTCGTGGGTGCTACAACAGGATTTCCAGATATTGAAAGTGAAGGGAATGCTGAAGAGTTCCCATTACCGCCAGGTATGTTGATTTTATATCTAATTCAAGTCTACAAAAAAATCTTTTGATCGAATTCAATATTGGATAGGATAATATTATGATATTCCGGCATCTATGAGTTCATTCATTGATTTCAAATAAGATGTGGGAAGATTTAATAGTATATTTCGCACCTAGAGCAGAAAAACATTTTTGCCCGTGGTGCGAACGATATTTTTCGCCACACTACAGGTATTGCTGACAAAATAAATAAAGAATACAAAATAAAGAATACTCGTTACGCTATCGTACCTATCTCTTGATTTTAGTGGTAGAAGATTTGCAGTCAGGATTTCAGATTCTTTTAAAATTTCACTTGGAATACCACAGTCATCTTCAAGCATTTTTGAAAATTCGGAATGCACTAATCAACAATAAATAATTGAATAAAACTGGTTGCGAAGTGAATTAGTTTGATTCGAAACTGGAACTGAAATCATGGCTACTTCAGCTGATGATGAAAGTGGCCACTCGCCCGATCTAGCGGATGACTTATTAACTACTTCCATGAGCGGCTGAAAGAGACAACTTTCTGGCCTAGCCCGGAAAAGAAACCCGTTTCTGACGTCGTCTGCAAACAAGGTCTTTCTAATCTACGTAGGGACTGGAAAACAGCTGCTTTCTGTGCAGTGTGGCGAAAAATTTTTATGATACTGCTTTAATCCTGGATGTTAAAAATTTCAACTTGATTGGTTTCTCGTTCAATAATATATCTTCGAATGTGATGATAAATCGAATTATTCGATTATTTCATCTTTTCAAACGTTATTGTCTTGAGCTGTGTACAAACTTCTGTGCCACGAATACACGGTTTTCACTTTCCTTGCCCTATTACCATAGGTAAGGAAAGTATTGCTATCCGAAAAAAATTAAGGTAACCCAATTTCTATACGTTTCAAGGTCCCCTGAGTCCAAAAAAGTGGTTTTTGGGTATTGGTCTGTATGTGTGTATGTATGTGTGTGTGTGTGTGTGTGTGTGTATGAGTGTATGTGCGTCTGTGTACACGATATCTCATCTCCTAATTAACGGAATGACTCGAAATTTGGGACTTAGGGTCCTTACGATATAAGTAACCGACACGAACAATTTCTATCTGATGCAATTCAAGATGGTGGCTAAAATGGCGAAAATGTTGTCAAAAACAGGGGTTTTTGCGATTTTCTCGAAAACGGCTCCAATGATTTTGATTAAATTTATACCTATAATAGTCGTTGATAAGCTCTCTATCAACTGCCACAAGTCCCATTTCTGTAAAAATTTCAGGAGCTCCGCCCCATCATTGCAAAGTGTGATTTTAGATTCCCAATTATCAGGCTTCAGATACGATTTAAACAAAAAAACTAGTGGAAAAGATCGAGCATAAAAATCTCTACATGTTCAGTAATATTTTCACCTAAAATTGAAAATAAGCTCGAAATTCGAGAAAATAAGATTAGTCAATTGCAAACTGTTGGCAACTGTTGATTCTATTAACTCATTCACTATGAAGAGATAGCAGATCTCGTGTATATCTAGCGTTATTGTTCTGTCACCAGCTGGCTCAGATCTTAGAAAAGTAGACTTGAGATGCGCGGGAACACTAGCGTCATTTGATAAATTTTCATAACGGCAAGGAAAGTTGTGTGAGTGCACCACACCAGATTTTTACACTTGCTGGTTGCGTTCAGTGTGAGCAGCTTCAGTCAAGTGTCAACGTGGTTCAATGGCTCTTTCCAGATTTTGTTTTTTCGGATGTTCAATTCAATTCAATTTTTATTTCCTCAAAAAAAAATCATATACATATCAGTTATACAAAATAACTAATAACAATAATAGTTATGTCAGTAAGTATGTACCGTTTGACTGAGTAACTGACTGAGCATTTTGAATCAAATAAACAATTTCAAGATATCAGTCATACTACTTTCATGAGAGGCCTGTCGAAGCGTTTGTAAATCGTAAAAAGTTTTTCCTTAAATAATCTGCTCATGCATGATTTGATGAGAAGCTACTTGCACATATACGCATTCAATGTGATCACACCCTTGGATGTGCTTAACAATCGTTAGGCCATGTCAGAGGCCCTGAAATTGATCAGGTGCGACCTGAAAACTCTGACACCAGACCTGAGTCTGCCAGGTCACTCGATATTAACCTTCCGATAGTCGCGCCCTACTCAATCACACGAGCAGTCGCGTGTTGTATTTTGTACAACATACAATTTTCCAAGTGTTATGTACTCTGTTTATTGTCAAAACATATTAATTAATTGTATCATCACTTTTTCCATTTTCTTGGATAATTTTATGCCTATGAATATTTGGATGATTATCATTTAATAGCCCAATAAGGTACATCAAGCAAAGCCATCAATTCTGTGTTATTGGTTCGTTTACAGTCCCCGTATACAATCTTTCTCCATCTTATGCACTGTCGCGACTAAATGGCACCTAAAGACTGAGCCATTGCTCGGTTGATACTGCAACTCAGTGGAGTGATGGGGGGAAAGTTTTGGAATGCATTGGTGACTCATTCACTGACACCACCCTTCAATAGTTTTGTGCAGCAAAAAAACTGACACTGTTGTACTTTTTACAACAGCGCGACTGCCGGAAGGTTATTATTACACCATTAGAATCTCTGTTCGTTGTGTTTTATTCTTCGCTTTCACTTCCAATATTTAATGAAAACTTAATTCAATATATTTATCTCTTTTCTGTATAGGGCTACTTGTAATAAAAATAGAAAGAGAAATAAAAATCTCAGTACCGTTTTTGAATTATTTAATTTAATAATTCAAAAAGGGTACTGAGATTCTTATTTTTCTTATTTCTATTAATTCAATGGGCCATATGAATAAAGTTGAGCATTTGCTTATACTTCTAAAATATGGAGCATTTGCTTCATTTTCTATGAATAAACGTCAGCAAAACCTTTTGCTCATGCTTATCAAAAAAATAGTTTCAGCATTTGCTCAAAAGTAAAAGCTTTTGCTCAAAATTGTATGAATAAACTAGAGCATTTGCTCAACTTTTGAAGCAAATGATTCAAAAAAGGTGAGTCTAGTCTAGAGCAGCTTATCACCTTTTGCTCATAGTAAAATGGCTCGACTAATTTGTATGAGGAAGTGGAAACTATACCAGATACGATCACAACCAATAGTTGAGAACTATAAAACTCTTTTTAGATTCAACCATGATATATATCACAATTATCCCTACAAAAGAATAAATACAAAAGATAGCCATCACAAAATAGGAAATAGGCATTTAAGAAGATGAGAGTGTAGACGATTATAAGAAGGCTATTGATATTATAAGAATATGCTGAAGATTATTATAGAGATGACATTTTTTCACGCTATTATTTCAAAATTCTGAACTCAACTAACCTAAAACTCTATTCATAAATAGAAAACAGAGCAGACGACGCAAACACAAGCGGTGCACCCTACTTGCGTTTTTAGCGCTTCCATGAGCTATAAAAACAAAGTAAGGCTACAAAAGCGAATCAGCTGATGAAAAATCTTTAAAATACGTGAACATTTGCTCCAGAGTTCAGGAGCGTAAGGTAAGATTATTCATATAAAAATGAGCATTGCTCCATGCTTTTGCTCATGAGCATTTGCTCTGGTTTTATTCATATGGGCCATTATCTATTTACTCATTTATTTATGTCACTCACTTGGAATTAATGGAATCTTGTTTTTTTTTCTTGTGGTTAGTTGCAGATCTTCAGGCACACGATGTACCAGTTCATACGAACTTTCACCAACTACATTACGACGATAGCTCTAGAAGGCAGCTGGTTAGAATTCAAGCAGAGTCTTGTTAAGGTGGATACACTGGATGCGCTCTATTTGGCGCATGTCAAATACGTCAAGATGGTTAACTTCAGGTTAGTTTCAATTGAAATAAAAACATAATATGAAAGAAAACAATACCAAAGCACAGAAGCAAAACGATACAACAGTTCAAGCAGAAAAACACAAACAAAAAATGCTTGTTTGTTTTTATTTATTTATACATTGATTTTAAAAAATTGGTGGCAAACGTGTTTTTTTCAAAAATGTTACACCTTCAAGGGCGGATATAAAAAAAGTTGTGAATTGAATATTGTAGGAAATTATGTGAGCTTCAATTTGTTATATGACAGTCAAGTCCTTAGGATACATAGTTTTCGAGTTTTATGCGAGAAACCAAAAAATGGTACCTTTAAACCACTTTGAATGAAAAAGACTAAGAAATTGTCAAAAAACCACTGATTTATTGATAATTAGAAAGACCGGTTTCGGTTATTGCACCATTGTCAATCTCTGATAAACTAAAACTAAATACAAGAGCAGCAAAATTTATACTAGTAGGCGAGTACTGCTATTGGTCGAGGGCATGAACGCCTAGCTAGACAGTCTCCTCCCCCTCAACGGTGTGACAAAATGGCGGCTCAAGCAACAGAATCGCCATGATAATAGAATTTACTGTTAGTACAAAAGAACCAAGAAAACAAGTGTGAAAGAGAATAAAACAAATATGTAAATGGAAAAACTATTGACTAATGTATGCTTACAATTTTTTGATAAAACTAAATTCGTAGTGTTGTATTGGCTCTTTAATTGTAAACGTTCTTTGGACCTTTAAACCACCCCCACTCCCTTAGCACAGGGGGTAGGGGTGGGGACTTTTGATATGTTTACCTCCTTAACAGAACTGCGGGGTCAAAAATTGTCTTCCCAACTTTTCCCTCTATAACCTTTCCTTGACTGGACTAATTAGAAATGATTATTATTATTAATAATATTATTGTCACCCACTGTTTAATTTTGAAAAGTTTCAAATCATGGTTCCAGGTTCCAGCTGGAGATGTGGCAGGTTATGTTAAAAACATGGCTCTGTGAAGTTGAACTTTTCAATATCAAAATGTGGGGGACAATTTCTAATATTCATGTTTATTATGGACTAGTAGGTAACCCGTACTCTACAAGGGTGTAATTAAAAACTTGACAAACTGGACCTACTGAGATCTTGTTTAATTTAAAATAGGCCTATAACCATCCTCGGTAAATTATGAATCTATATGCAAAATTTCAAGTTAATCAGTCCAGTAGTTCAGACGTTATGATGTGTCATAAGTGGGCTTTTAGTTTTTTATTTCTGTAAGTTTATGTGAGTTTCTATAATTCCCTAGATTCAAAATAATGTTCTAAACAAACTCAATATTCACCAGTTCTCAATAGTTATTTGTATATCTAGAGTGAAAAGTGCTGTTTTTCTCCCTGAGGGAAAAGTTTGAAGCCCGAGGCGAAGCCGAGGGCAACAATTTTCCTGAGGGAGAAAAAACATTTTTCACTCGTGATATACACAACATCTTTCCTCCACCTACATTTTTATTAAAACTGCTAATAAAATAATTTTTAAAAACGTATGTGACCAAACAATGTGTTACAAAATAATCTAAAAAGTAAACAGAAACAGCTGGCTTGTAATCACAGTTCTCCTCCGACAGCACTATCTGTCGGCTGAAGTTGTAACAACAATGACAACCAAAACTACAGCTATGATGAAGTTCCCGTTTCAAATTTGATTAGTTAATAAGTAATATTCGTTGGCTGATATTTTGAATAGCATGGAATAAAATAAAAAAAATTTATACATCTTTTATAGTATAGTGATATGAAGTTTGTAATGATAATTTCAGCATACAAACATAAATTTTATATATCGATCAAATGTCTGGTTGAGGTATTGAATTTAGTTGGTTTAATGACTACTCTATATGCTTCCTCATCTGAGCTTAGACCTTCTGACCTATTCCAAATGTTATTCCCATGTTATTTAAATGGAGTCACTTTTACTCCCTAGGGAGTTTTTCTGTTTTTTAGTACCGAGAGCGAAAAAGTGACACTTTAGTATCATGTTTCAGGGAGTAAAGTAAGTACTTTTGACAGTAGGTGGAGGAAAAGATAATCGTATTGATAGAATTTTTGTGTTATTTTTCTCAACAGATGCCTGCTAAACAAACGTTCCCAGCCGCTCCAAAAGCAGATCCACGAACTTTTGCGCGCAATCCTGACCTTCCACTCGCTTCTTCGCGTGGGTGAATGGGTGCCTGACACATCAGAGGGCAACCACACACACTCGGCCTTCCCTAGGCTCGCGCATCAGTTCAGCGTGTTCCTGCGTGTGGCGCGATTCCTCGTCAAGTATCTCAAACAACTAGTGGACAAAGGATATCAACCGCACTTTGATCTACTGCTCACATATCTGTCGGCTAATGAGTTCTATGGATGATAATCTAGTGATTCAATCAAACTATAGCATAAGATGGCATAAAAAGATATCCCATGATTTGTGGAATTCATTCAAAGTTTGGAAGTTTTGTATCAAATTTTTGTGCTGTGTTTCAATTTGAGATAATATTGTGTTGATCCTGTATCATTTGTGGTGATACTGTATCATATAGTGTTGATACTGTATCATTTTGTAGTGATGCTGTATCATTTTTAGTATGTAATAAAGCTATAGCTCAGAGAAAAGATAACAAGAATAAATCCCATGCTTTGTAGAATTCATTCAAAATTTGTGAGTTTTGTATCAACATTTGGTGTTCTGTATCAAGTTGAAATGATGCTGTATCATATTGTGTTGATACTGTATCATTTTGTAGTGATGCTGTATCATTTTTAGTATGTAATAAAGCTATAGCTCAGTGAAAAGATAGCATAAAAAGATATTCCATGATTTGTGGAATCCATTCAAAGTTTGTGAGTTTTGTATCAAATTTTGGTGTTCTGTATCAAGTTGGAATGATGCTGTATCATATTGTGTTGATACTGTATCATTTTGTAGTGATGCTGTATCATTTTTATTATCTAATAAAGCTATAGCTCAGTGAAAAGATAGCATAAAAAGATATCCCATAATTTGTGGAATCCATTCAAAGTTTATGAGTACTGTATCAAATTTTCGTGTTGTATATCAAGTTGAAATGATGCTGTATCATATTGTGTTGATACTGTATCATTTTGTGGTGATACAGTATCATTTAGTAGTAATACGGTATCATTTGTGGTATCTAATATTATTAAACTATAATTATTCAGAGAAAAGATAACATAAGATTGTATCTCATGATTTGTAGAATCCATGTAAGTAGAAATTTGTAAGTATTGTATCAAATTTTGGTGTTATGTATCAAGTTGAGATGGTACCGTATCATATTGTGTTGATTCTGTATCATTTGTGGTGATACTGTATCACTTATAGTGATATCATAGAGAAAAGATAGCATAGAAGATATCCCATGGTATAGGTCGCTTATGTTCCAAATTTCAAAGTTAACTCAAGCCGATAGTCTGAGGTCCGTTGCACAAAAGCCGGTTAAATTTGAACCGTGAGAATTGAAATCTTCACGAGAACCACTCAGAGAATGCTTTTTTGAAAAGACGGCTTCTCTGATTGGTTCTCATGGAATTAATAACAGTTAAAATTTAACCGGCATTCAGTAGTTCTTTTTCTTGAAGCTATGTGACGCTGGTAGTACCTACAACGTATATGTTCAGAATTTGAAGCCGATTTTTGTAAACTAAGCCGACTACTGTCTATTATTACTGTGTTGTTGAGAGTGTAAGAGTGTAAGAAGGGCACAGTATGAGAGACTACCAGCGTCACATAGCTTCACCAAAAAGAAATGCTAGGACTATCGGCTTGAGTTAACATTGAAAATTGGAGAATAAACGCCCTATACCATGGGATATCTTCTTATGCTATCTCTTCTTCTCTATGTCTAAAGTCTGTGCGAACTAAGGCCTGGTTGCACAAAAGCCTGTTAAATTTTAATCATGATTAAATGCCACTAGAGAACTACTAATCAGAGACGGCTTACCCGAATAGAAATCTTCTCTGATCGCGTC
Organism: Nilaparvata lugens; assembly: GCF_014356525.2. Lineage (NCBI taxonomy): Eukaryota > Metazoa > Arthropoda > Insecta > Hemiptera > Delphacidae > Nilaparvata > Nilaparvata lugens. The sequence continues at coordinate 3,984,766 of NC_052507.1, forward strand.
CCATTGCATTTAATAATTTAAGGTCTGATTGTACAGAAGGCAGATAAATTTAAATCGTGATTAATTCCACTAGAATAAATCACGGTATATAGAAGAAGACGGTAGGTGTCACGCGCATGTTTGTGCTAAATTTCCGGTGTCGCTGACGTCATTTTATATCCAATCATCTGTTTTTAACAAATAATTTTCATAAATTGCCAATAGGTGTTATAAACCTCGGTTGGTGGCGATGACGCAATCTAGCTGGCTGGCCACTGCGCACACATTTCATGACCCCTACCGTTTTCATCTAAATACCGTGGAATCAATCACAGAAGCCTCATCTTCGAAAAAACCTTCTCTGATTGGTTCTCGTGAAATTAATCACGATTAAAATTTAACCGGATTCTGTGCGACCGGCTCTGAACCTGTTAAATTTTGATAATGATTAAATACCACGAGAGAAACATCAGAGAAGACTTATTTTTGGAAACGTCTTCTCCGGTTGGTTCTTTTGTGGCATTTAATCTGGATTAAAATTCAACAGGGTTTGTGCAACCGGGGCAAACAAAGTCTAGTTACACACACATTGTTTTTGTACGTCCGATTTTTTGCAGTCCTTATGAATTCTATAGAAGTGCGTACAGACTTTGCGCCACGAACACGTGTATTTCACTCTTCATCAGCTGATGCTAATCTTATTATATCTGTATTTGCAAAGAAATAGAAGAGCCCAGTTCTACTAAAGCCTGTTAAATTTTAATCATGATTAATTCCACGAGACCAATCAGAGAAGGTTTTTCTGAAAAGAATGCTTCTCTGATTAGTTCTCGTGATATTTAATCGGGATTAAAAGTTAACTGATTTTTATGCAGCCGGGTTTGAGATTCAATTGTATATTTAATATTGATAATTCATATTATAATCAACTGTATCATAGCATAGCATCAGCTGTTGAAAAGTGAAAGGCGCGTGTTCGTAGCGCATAAGTTTGTACACACCTTTACAAATTCATTAAACGGAGGTTTGACAAACACATCATGTTTGTCAAGCCTTGTTTGACAAACCATCATGTGTTTGTCAAGTTCCGTTCAATCTGGTAGAATTTATAAGGACGGCAAAAAATCTTCCGTCAAAAATCGATGTGTGTGTGTGAAAACGATCATTCTGTCATGTGTCTGGAAATGTTTCAACGATGAATTTATCCAAATCAAAATACAACGTACATATGAAATAAGCCCTGACTCATTGCCAAATTAATCTATTATAATACTAACTCAATTCCGTATCCAACAGTATACCTTCTTCAAACTTAACCAGAACAGTCCTAGTATTAAAATTACTACTGTTTTCAATAAAATACAAACTGAATCTTATCTAGATACAACAGAGAAAACAAAAGATCTCATGTGAAATACTCGAAAAAATTGACACTCGGTAGCATAATATTATAACTGTAATTTATTTGCCCACTTATTTATTGCTTTATTTATACATTCATAAGGTGCGTACAGATATACGCACCGCGAACATGAGCAATTCACTTTTAATCAGCTGATGCCAATCTTTTTTATATCTGTATCTTACCGTTCCTGTAAAAATACAGATATAGTCAGCTGATTAAAAGTGAATTGCTCATGTTCGCGGCGCGTATATCTGTATGCACCTTAAGATGCAATATCATTCAAACTCATTATGAACGTGAATAATTCAAATTGCAATTTAGTCTGGAAAATAAACCACTCCTAGAATCTATTAAAATTTCAAATTATTCATATCATATTAAAAATTTAACTCTTATCGCCGTATTTTTACAGCAAATTATTTCTATGGTCGATTATGTGATCATATTCTACTGTAACAGCTGATATTTTAAGAATGTACTGTTTCCAAATTCAATCCTAAAGTTGCGCTTACACCAAAGTCAATGTAAATGTTTATTTTTCCGTCCTTATAGATCCTATTAGATTAAACGGAGCTTGACAAACACATATGCACATCATGTGTATGATAAGTTATGTTCAATCTAATAGAATCTTCAAGGACGGAAAAATAAACATTTTGTTGATAACTTTGGTGTAAACGCTGTTTTAGTATTAATTAGCTAATTATTGATGAATTTATTAGATTTATCTGAATATATCTAAATAATTTCTCCATGATAAAACAATTTCAAGTGCAACTTTTACCTAAAGAATTAACTCAAATTGAATCAAATAAAACCCAAAAACATCCCACATTACAGGCTTCTATCCTGAACTAATTATGTCATCTAAATTAAAGTAAATTATGATTAAATATTTCTCAAGGTTATTCTATGATCAGATTATAAGTTAAATACTTTTATTTCACATTTTTTTATATCTTTCTTTTTTATTCTGTATTATGTTTGTTTGTGAAATAAATGAATTGATTGATTGATTCAACTTAAAATGCTAACTCGATAATAGTATTTTTCGGAATAAACCGAAATTCGAATTAATATCACGATATACTAAGGCTCAACTAACACTTACGCGACTCAGGTCGAGAAGAGACTCGACTCTAGTCGAGAGCATGTTGTGTTTTCAACTGGTGACAGTCGCGGAGACTAGAGTCGACTGGTCTGAGAGTCACCATTTGGAAACAAATGCTCTCGACTAGAGTCGAGTCTCTTCTCGACCTGAGTCGCGTAAGTGTTAGTTGAGCCTAAGTCTTCCTACTCATCATTGTTCAACCATCAATTAAAATTAGTAAAGTATTTATTAAAAGTAATTGAAATTAATTTGTAATTGTTTCACTCTGTGATCAAATTCAAATGAAAGTGTGATCTATAAATTATTGTCAATTTATTATGTGCGGTTGCACAACAGCCGGTTAAATTTTAACCGTGATTAATTCCACGAGAACCAATCAGAGAAGCCGTCTTTTCAAAAACGCCTTCTCTGCTTGACTCTCGTGAAATTAATCACGGTTAAAATTTAACCGGCTGTTGTGCAACCGGTCCTAAGTGTGCATTATAGTTGTGTTGTTAGTTATTGGTATTTTAGATTGTTAATGCTTGATACGCTTCTATTGAACTATTTGAAAATAAAATTTGTTCCAATTTTTAATCTTATTCATAATTTTTTCCTTACCCAATTTAGGTCCATGTTATACGAGCGCTATTGCCGCGGCGTTTGCAGCGCTGAACCAAGTTATACACAGAGTTGTTGGCGCGTTCCCCGGTCGATCATCAAACGCTCTGCTGGAGTGACGTTCGGTTGCGGAGCAGAGCGAAAGTCTGTACGCACCTATAGAAGTACCTTTGCCCAGTTAATGCGACGCTAAAAACGCCGTGGTTATAGCGCTCGTATAACATGGGCCTTGAAAAATATTTTTGGTTCTCACATCAAACAAAAAACCTTCTCATGGATTTCATGAGAAATGCAAATCTCCCAGATTTGGTTGATTTTTGGGCTATGGATAGAGGTTGACCTAACAAGTGTTGTGCCATCTCTCTGTAGTTTTCTGCTCGTAAGCAGGTCCTTCTATATGGCAGCAGCCCTCCACTCTCTTCTATTCTCTGCCAGTCGCTTCGTTGCATAGTAGCTCATCCCCTCCTTGATGTCCTCCAACATTTTGTATCTTCTTCTCCCTCTTCCTCTTCTTCCCTGAATGGTCCCCTCCATGGCATCCACCAACAAGCATTGCCGTCTCATCCAATGTCCCAGCCATCTCCTCTTTCTTCCCTTTATCACATCCAGCAGACTCCTTCTTTCCCCAACCCCTCCTCAACACCTCCTCGTTTGTAACTTTATCCCTCCAACTGATCCCCTCCATCCTTCTCCATATCCACAATTCCAATGCCTCAAGCCTCCTCTTATTCTCCTTTCTCAGCGTCCAAGTTTCTGCACCATACAGTGCCACACTCCAAACATAGCACTTTATTAGCCTTTTCCTTATTGTCTTGTCCAGTTGACTACAAAGAATTCTCTTTTTCTTATTGAATGCTGTTTTTGCCATAGCAATTCTTACTTTGATTTCTTTGTTGCATTTCATATCCTCTTCCATTATGCTTCCTAAATACTTGAAAGATGATACCTGTTCCAACTGTTCACCTTCCAGTACAGCATTCCCCATTCTTGCTTTCCCTGCACCAATTCTCATGCACTTTGTCTTCCTGACGTTTATCCTCATTCCATACCTCTCACAAGCCTCATTCACATCTCTCAACATTCCATTCATCATTGTCCAGCTATCAGCCAGGTTGTGCCATAGCCACCTCCAATACAATGCCCCGGCCTACGATATTGCAACGTCGCAGTGTAGGCCTAGAATCTAATACATGATTGGTGAAAAATATAAAAAAAAGGCCAGCTGATATTTTTCACCAATAATGTATTAGATTCTAGGCCTACACTGCGACGTTGCAATATCGTAGGCCAGGGCATTGTTGACCGAGCGAAGTGAGGTCTAAGATTCACTTGACGGTTGACGGTTGAGCATTTCTCTTAATGTTTGAATGTTTATATGTTACGCATTAACGGCGAAACGCGGTAATAAATTTTCATGAAATTTGACAGGTATGTTTCTTTTTTAATTGCGCGTCGACGTATAAACAAGGTTTTTGGAAATTTTGCATTTCAAGGATAATATAAAAGGAGCCTCCTTCATACGCCAATATTAGAGTAAAAATCAGACTATAGAATTATTCATCATAAATCAGCTGACAAGTGATTACACAGATGTGTGGAGAAGCCAGTCTATTGCTGTATTTCCATAAGGTCTATAGTCTCAATCAGGTACTTGTGGATGAGAACACTGTCCACAGAACTACTAGTATTCAAAGAATTAAGATAGTCATTCACAATTTCTTTTTTCTCTAGGACTACTTTTATTGACCGAGCGAAGTGAGGTCTAAGATTCAAGTCGACGGTTTGGCATTTCTCTTAATGTTTATATGTTGCGCATCTACGGCGAAACGCGGTAATAGATTTTCATGAAATTTGACAGATATGTTCCTTTTTAAATTGCGCGTCGACGTATTTACAAGGTTTTTGGAATTTTGTATTTCAAGGATAATATAAAAGGAGCCTCCTTCATACGCCAATATTAGAGTGAAAATCAGACTATAGAATTATTCATCATAGATCAGCTGTTTAGTGGACTATAATACTACCCGTTCAAAAACATCAAACATCTTGAAAATGTATCTTTCTATCAACGTTGTAGACAGTTGCAGCCAGACCTGATAACAGCGCTCACTCTCACATTCTGGGACGACACGTCACGGTACGATAGGACAGAAAGCTTTATGTTTATTTAGGATTTTTTCTAGACATTCTAAATTGATAAATTATCCATTAACTTACTGAGCATGAGGTCTACTGTTCACAGAACTACTATTATACTTATAAAATAAATAAATAAATAATCTCTTTTCTGTATAGGGCTACTTGTAATATAAATATAAAGAAAATAAAAATCTCAGTACCCTTTTTTTGAAATATTTTATCACTAAAAAATATTTCAAAAAAAGGGTACTGAGATTTTTATTTTCTTTATATTTATGAATAAATAATTTTAGAAAGGGTACTTTGTTTTATATTTTTATTTATTCACAATGTTTTATTGAAAATTTTACACCAAATCACACAGGACAATCTGTTATTGAACAATTTTTTTTACAGTTGAGTATCTTATTTCTATGAGAAATAGACGAGTATTACACAGGACATTTACACACACACCAATGTTTAAGTACCACACACAATCATGTTTGAGTCAGTTTTGAATGTCCTCTATCTCAGCTCCTCTCTATCGCGCAAAATGTCTTTCTACATAAAACAAATCGACAGACAGCAACTTTCGTATGTCACTGTCAAATATATTGAAAGCCGTGAAACTTGCTCTTGCGCTCACATTGCTACAATAGATGAAAGCTGAAATAATAAACTTGGTTTATCACAAACTATGGTTGACTAATCTTGGTTTCCGATTCTATATGAGAGTAAAAGACCTCCGGTCGGCTGTGCTAAATTCCACGCTTGCACTTGCAATTTTCAGTAATTTTGAGAGTGATTTCATCAGAAGACCAAGACTTTATAAACTTCACAAAAAGTGAATATTTTTTACTATGTTTACAGAAATTATGTTTTTAGTTTATTAAACTATATAGAATTATATTTTGTCCAGTGGGCTACGGTAGTCGTGTTCAATAAATATTGAAGTCTATTGAACAAGCAAGTAGGTACAGAATTCTTCTAGAGTATCTGTATGGAACTATATTGTGTTCAATGTATAAGCTTATCCAACAATATGGATCGAATATTTTGTACTAGCTATAGGCTATCCTTTGAGAGTTATACATATCAGTCCACCTAATTCAGTATGGAATATTTTTTAGGAACTTATTACATGTTGTCCTAATAAGTTTATCTGTGGGAAATTGTATGGGATGTTTTTTTTCTCATGTTTTATGTTTTTTAATATTTTAGTTTAGCTCCTATTTCTGTTTTTTGTTTATGTTTCATGTTATTGAAGATAGTGGTTAGCTCCTTTTTCATCTTAGTTGTAGGCTATTTTATAAAACCTTACATAATTAATATCCTATATCATTATCTATTGTGCTGGTATTACATATATCTACATTTAATCATCTTGTATAGGCTACTCATATTTATGACAATTTTTAATTCATGAAAAATATTTTAACCACTTCAATGTAGATATGTCCTTTATATATCTTGGAATAGTTTTCAGTTTCCATGAACTATTTCAAGCCCATGTTTATCTACTGGAAAATTCTGTGAGATATTTGATGCACATTTAATTATTTTAACCACTTATTTGTTATGTTGGATTATTTGTTATGTATCGTGACATAGTTGAATCAGTTTTGAAGTTTCATGAATCACTTCAAACTCTGTTTATCTATAGGAACATTTTGCGTTTCTATGAGATATCTTCTGCACATTTTTATACTAGATGTATGGACCTACCTCTTATTTCTGTTGTGTTGAAAATACTACCTATTGAAGCATTATTGATTCTAAGAAATATTTGGTGCACATTTTTATATTGTATATACATGTTTTTTGTTAAATTGAAGAGGCATGTTAATCTATTTGAACCTATGAGGTTTACTGCTCACTTATGTTGTATAAATCCTATTTGTTATGTTGAAAATACGTTTGGAGCATTATTTGATTATATGGGATATTTTCTGCTTTGAAGCATTATTGATTCTATGAAATATTTGGTGCACATTTTTATATTGTATACATATTTTTTGTCAAGTTGTAGAGGCATGTTAATCTATTTGAATCTGTGAGATTTATTGCTCACTTATGTTGTATAAATCCTATTTGTTATGTTGAAAATACTGTTGGAGCATTATTTGATTAAATGGGATATTTGCTGCTTTCACATGTTGTTTATTAACTCTTATATGTTTTGTTTTTGAACTACTTTAGATAAATTTTATTGGGATATTTTCTGCTTTCACATGTTGTTTATTACCTCTTATATGTTTTGTTTTTGAACTACTTTAGATAGATTTTATGAGATATTTTTGCTGCTCATTCACATGTTTACCTCTCATTTGTTATGGTTTTGGACTACTTTAGATAGAGTAAGACGTGGAAGAAAGCGTATCGGAGGCCACCTCATTATAGTCACATTCCAATGCCATCAGATCATCTCTCGCGTCTATGAAATCTTCCTCTTCCATACTCTCATCAAAGTACCAATGTACGAAAGCTTTCTTCGAAAACAACAAATTAAATTTCTTGTTTAGCCTAGCCCAGGCATCAGCTATCGATGTTGTATTTGAAAGCATAGCCACCGCTCTATTCACAGGTGCCATGTCACCTCCAGATCTTGTAGAAGGAGCTTGATAGTTTATCCCAACTTTGAACCCTGTAGGGGACCAATCAACAAACTGGATTGTATGTTTTTCTTTGAGGGTAGCAATCGCGGAGTTGACGTCTTTGGGGACGATGTCACCCCTGTATAACAAACAACAAGCCATATATTTCCCCTTTGTTGTATCACATTTAACCAGTTGGTTTCTAGGTTCAAAACATTCCCCCGTCAGCTCCGTTACGGACATCCCGTGGTGACTGACGGTTTCCGGTGTTGTGATTGGTGCGTAGGCCACCAATGGGAAGTGGATCCTGGGAAAAGGAACCAGGTTGGTTTGGAACTCACCCAAATCGACGTTTAGTTGTCCGTCGAATCGGAGAGAGGCAGTGATGGAAGAGACAACCTGACTGGTGAGGTCGTTCAGGTTGCGGTAGATGGGGCGCTCTATGCTGAGTTTGTGGTTGCAGATGTCGTAGATGGCTTCGTTGTCAACCATGAAGGCACAGTCTGACTCGTTCATTGTCATGTGTGTGGTGAGGACTGCGTTGTAGGGCTCCACTACTGAGGTTGAAATCTGTGAAATTCAAAGTAGAATCTCATAAATAATTCATCTCATTAAACCCTGAGAACAGTAATTCCTAAAAACAGTACTTAAATTCTCTTCTATCAGTCTGACTCTATTCCACTACTGAAGTTGAAATCTGTGAAATTCAAAGTAGAATCTCAAATAATTCATTAATAACAATTATAATTAATAACAATAATGATTCATTTATTAACAATAATATGATTTTATTGTCAATCAACATGATAACAGTTATAGACAACGTCAAATCAGCTCACAGTCAACATATACCTATACTGTACTGTCTAACTTAGTCAGACATGATGATCAAACTTAACAGATAAACTAACTAATGATCAAACTTAATGATAACTTAACAGACATATAGTATTATTATATTAATTTGAATTTTCGCAATATGTCTATAAAGATTGTGAACTTGCAGTGAAATGAATGAATTATTATTGTTATTCATGTTTATACTTATTTTTCAATACGGCACTGTGGCCTACTTGAAAACAAATGAGGATTTCTGAAAACTGTACTGCAGTCTTGATTTCTAGGGATAAATGGATGATGCGAAAAAGTGATAGGACAATGCCTTGATCTCTTTTGGGATCAATGACTAAAGTTGGGAAGGATTTATTATGGAAAAATTATTCTAAACTATATATTTGTTGCTCTCATCTGAGGGGCCGGGTACATAGAAAGTTACAATCTCGACTTATTTGATATTTCAATGAATGATGAATTTGGAAGAATAATAATGGTACAAAATAGTTGCAAATCATATTTTTTGAACTCACCTGAGGAGCCAGGTACACAGAGAACTATACAGCCTCGACTTTGTAGGATCAATGATTGAAGAATTGGGATGAATACCTTATGGGATTATTGTGAATTATATTTTAAATTGTGATGGTTTCTTGATTCATTCCGAGCTGTGATATATATATTTTTGCTAATCATATTTTGTTGAACTAACTTAAGGAGCCAGGTTCACATCAGAGAACTGCAACCTCGACTTCTTAATATTTTAATGAATGATGAATTTGGAATAATGTGATGTAGTTATCATATTAAATAACTTCATATTTTTTGTATTATTTATTAGAAGTACTATTAATAGGATATTGCTTTATCTATCTTGTTGTTTTCCCATGTTTCAGTATTTTTTTACTCTACGAATTCACAGCTAGCGCACAAGACATAAAACATTATAAGGCTGTGCAAAGGCTAATAATAAACTTTCTACTCATGATATTTTTCAAAGTTTTTAGATTTGTATATCATCGAGGTATCAAAATGGAAGTTTTCTCAGGAAAACATTTTTGTCTGATCATTACTTTTTGAGATATGAGCGCCTAAAGTTTAAATTTTTGGGACAGGACATTTCAAATTCGGTAAGAGATCAAACTATGAGATTATGAGATTTTGATCTAGTAAAACAAAGATTTTCTGGAAATATCAATTTTTGAGAAAGTTATTCAATTTACTAAAAATGACCAAAATTAGCTTTCAGTTGAGTTATTTTTGGTAAATTCAAATTCAAATTTATTGATTCTCAAAAAAATATACAACACTTTCAAGACAAAAAAAATATATATATATATTATATAAGAATCTACACCTGCAAAGAAACCCTGTGCGCAGGTGTGAGTTGCAATATAAATGTTTTTCAAAAATATTTAACTAAAATGATCCAAAACAAATTTCTTGAAAAAAAATACAGAATAAAAACTAGTACTTAATAATAAAGAGATACTAAAAATAAAGGAACGGATGGAGAAAAGACGGAAAAGGCCAAGAAGAAAGAAGAAGACGGAGAAGAAGGAGAATGAAGAAGAAGAGAACGGTAAGAGGTAGGTAAGTCAACTGCAACCATGGAGTAGACGAAAATTAGTTTATTTAAAACAATTTTTTCTCAAATTGAATAACTTTCTCAAAAATTTATATTTCAAGAAATGTTTTGTTTCACTAGATCAACAATACCATGAAGAATCTATTCTCTAAATCTCATAGATTTATATCTTACCGAATTTGAAATGTCCTCTCCCAAAAATTTAAACTTTAGGCGCCCATTTCTCAAAAAGTAATGATCGGAAAAAATGTTTTTCTGAGAAAACGTTTTCATTTTGATAGCTCGATAATATACAAATCGAAAAACTTTGAAAAATATCACCAGTAGAAAGTTCATTGTTAGCCTTTGCACAGCCTTATAATGTTTTATGACTTGTGCGCTAGCTGTGAATTCGTAGAGTAAAAAAATACTGAAACATGAGAAAACAACAAGATAGATAGAACAATATCCTATTAATAGTACTTCTAATAAATAATACAAAAAATATGAAGTTATTTAATATGATAACTACATTACATTATTCCAAATTCATCATTCATTAAAATATTAAGAAGTCGAGGTTGCAGTTCTCTGATGTGAACCTGGCTCCTTAAGTTAGTTCAACAAAATATGATTAGCTAGCGCTAGCTGTGAATTCGTAGAGTAAAAAAATACTTGAACATGGGAAAACAACAAGATAGATAGAACAATATCCTATTAATAGTACTTCTAATAAATAATACAAAAAATATGAAGTTATTTAATATGATAACTAGATTACATTATTCCAAATTCATCATTAATTAAAATATGTCTCATGTATCAAAAATTTGTCTCATGTATCAAAAATTTGTCTCATGTATCTTGTATTTTGTCGAAATAAATATTCTATCCCATTCCAAATCATATTTGTTGCACTCACCTGAGGGGCCGGGTACACAGAGAACTGCAGCCGTGACTTCTTCGGGTAGGACTGTGCCAGTTCGTCCATGATGAGCGATGTCAGCCCGGACCCCGTTCCTCCTCCAAACGAGTGGAAGAGCAGGAAGCCGGACAGCCCGCTGCAGTTGTCGGTCATCTTGCGGATCTGGTCGGAGACGGTCTCGATCACCTGCAGCCCCGTCGTCAGGCGGCCGCGGGCGAAGTTGTTGGCTGCGTCCTCCTTCCCGGAGACCAGCTGATTCGGACGGAACAGGCCTCTGTGGTCGCTGCGTACTTGGTCTAGAAGAAACATAAAATATAATGCATTTATATAATGTATAATATAGGGCTGTATAAAGAATAATAAAAACACTTTTTAATGGTGTTGAACGTCACCTGTTCGGCATTATTTATTTATTAGATAGAGCGAACAATACAATACTCGGAAAAGAAAAAACAGGCGGTGGAAGCTTAAGGAATAATCCATATAATTTGCGTCCCTCCAATCCATTACAATTTGATATTGACTTTACCAGCTTAAGTGTATGTAGACGTCAGTTTGAATATCAGTGTTACTTGTTTATAAATAAAGTCCCAATTGAATTCATTATTAATAGAATTACAAAATCCATAATGAATCTTATACTAGATTGGATTAGGATAAATGTTTATTTTGAATTATCTATATCCATTATGTAGTGTTTCATTCTTGTGTTATAAATTGAAAAAAATTGTCATGGCTTCCTTGAATTGGTCTTTTTAAGTTTGTCATTTGCTTGTGATTTTGTTACTTTGTCTTATCGTTTGTAAGTATTGAGATGTGGCCTGGTTTCCATAATTTTAGTTATTCTAGTGGTTTGAATAAGCTCTTTTTCTTTCTATTGACATGTTTGCTGTACCTAGTTGTTCGAACTTACTGCCGGCGCACAAGTTTTCTTTGCCGGTAGTGCCATTTTGTAAGTTAGAATATTTATTTTATCAATCTGTATTATTTTATGGCAAATGAATGAATTTGAATTTGAAAGCTTCAGACAGGTTCACAGATTTTTCACGAAACTACTTCAAGAACGAATATGGAGAAATGAACGAAATAGAATAGCCTACACATTGAGAAACCAGAGATATATAACAATGCCTATGGTAGAGAGCTCCAGAATTGAGAATCCCATTTCTTTTAAATTTATTGCCATTAGAGTTGACAGTTTGCAGAGTAAAAATGAGATTCAAACAAAACTTTAAGTGCACTTCATAAGAATAAATCATTTTGATTAGTTTCAGGAAGGAATATTATGTATCGTTGAGTTTAAAATTATTTCAATTTTACAACTATATTAATTTTTTTATTAGTTTTCTTTAGTTAATTTTTTTATTAACTTTTTTACATTAAGCATTGACAATAATCGTGTACATAGAAACATAGTTATTCATCTTAGAGTGTAGTTAGTAGCATATCGAAAATCTTTATTGATCATTTTGTTTATATGCTTATTCAGGCCTAAACAGGCTAACCGGAACCCACCCCTACATACCCCTACAGAGACACTTACTTTATGCTAACACAGTAGACACACTGGGGTGTTGAACACCCCAATTTAATTTTGCATTTTTCTTCGAAAAATATAAAATAACAAGTACTTAGACCATACTTCATCATTTCTTAATCATTTTTGTTCCAAGTGCATACAGAAATCAAAAGTAAAGCACTGCTTATCAATATTTATACTAATTTTAGAAGTACGTATATTCCGCCTAAGTGTTGGAGCTCCTAATCCGGTTTGAACGGATGGCTTGATCATTGCCAATGACAACTTCATCAAAAACTCACGTCTCGTTTACGTCTAATTTTATTGTTTTGAATCTCAAGTTGTAGAGAATCATTACATTTATTCTAATCTGATTCATCATCCCATACCACATTCTTAGTGACAATACAAGTAAATATTTGTAATAAAAGTCCTACGTAAAAGACACTCTCGGGTGTTAGACACCCCAAACGAAGAACAAGATGAGCTGGTGACCTTGTATAATGCTATTACTGACTGGAAGTGGTGGAGAGTAGTTGACAATACTACAAACCTAATTTAAACTGGGCATAAATTCCCATCTGTTTGATATTGTCGTCAACTGCAGAACAGAAAAAAAATCCCTGGGTGTGAAATTCCCCAGTGTGTCTCTTTAGGGATATGTATAGTCTTTGTAGGGGTGTTCCATACATTCCTATCACAATATTATTGTAATTATATTTATTATTGCACAAATGCATTTTATGGAATAAAGAATATTCGAATTTGAAAACTTGGGGTGTTAACACATTGAATGCAAGTGCAAAGCTTGATTATGCATGACCATAGAGAAAATATAGAGATATCCTTGGTATAGGGCGTTTATGTTCCAAATTTCAAGCCGATTTTTGTTAACTCAAGCCGATTACAATCTACTGCTGTCTATTTTTAGCCTACTGAGTTTCGTTGGGCTGAGTGTAAAGCTGCGTACACATATTCGCGCTTCCAACCAGCACCGAGCACGCTCCTCCCTCGTACCGCCCTCGTACCACCATCGAACCACAGTCGCACCGCCCACGCACACATCATGAGCGTTATGGAAGATGTTAGATTTTCTCGCGTTCCCCGGTCGAACCACTGTTGCTCCCCGGTCGATCATCAATCGCTCTGCTGGAGTGACGTTCGTTTGCGGAGCAGAGCGAAAGTCTGTACGCACCTTAAGAAAGGCACAGTATGAGAGTCTACCAGCGTCACAGATTCACATAAAAATAACTAACTATACGTTACTACTTGGACTTTAAGCTTGGGTTAACATTGGAATTTTGGACATGGACGCCCAATCAGTTCTAGCTCATATTATTGTCACCATATAGGTGACAAGCCTATAGTAAAAATTTAATAAAATAAAATCTATTTATCTATACCATGGGGTATCTTCTCATGCATCTCTTCTCAAATCTTTATATATACACTGTTCTAATACTTGTAAAAACAAAGGTAGAGAAAATTCCAAGACATACCATATACATTCTTATGCAACAAGAAATAAGAATAGACTGAATATACCATTCCAAAGGCTTTCAAAGTCAATGAATAGCTACAATATTATAGGTCTGAAACTGTGCAATAAGTTACCTCTAAGCTTGATAAATTAGTCTACAGAAAAATTATAATGAAACTTTTCAACTGGTTAGTGAAATAACACCAATGTATTCTATACAAGAGTTCTTGGATTCCGATATGATCATTGATGGTTGATTCCTTGATTGCTTAAAGCATTTCTTTCTTGTTTTAAAATTGTAACAGGGCCTTGTTTGTATAGTGATGAATATTTGAATTCTTCTGGGTTCACTTTAGATGTAGTTATGTTTATGTGTTTATATATGTATATCGTATGTACTTTCAATTACATTAAATTATAACCTTCTGACTTGTTTAATGTTAGTATAGTTTTGACTCTGTCTATTGCCAATGTTGCTTAATGACAATAAAACTTTATTTATATATATTATTTATTTATGCTATATATATATATATTTGGATTAGTTTCTTTTCTGCAGTGAATCAGTTCATCTTTCATTCAAAAACAATATTCTATACAGCAGAAACTTCGACCACACTTATTTTATTCTTGTGAACCTAATCCTCAGACTCACCAATGACAGACGGCTCCAGATCCACCATAATAGCCCTGGGAATGCACTTGTTGGCAACTTTGCAATCGAAGAATGTCTCACGACTGTCGTTTCTGTCAAGGCTGGAGTCAACAGATCCGTCGGCTGCTATGCCATGCTCCAACAGGTATAACTGCCATAGACTGGTCCCCATCTGAACCCCGGCTTGGCCCACATGGATACAGATACATTCACGCTACAAGAAAAAAATAAAAAATATTTGTAATATTTATCGTGTGTTGTAACTGAATCGTGCTGTTAATTTCGTTCAATATTGAAAGATGCCTAAAATAAATGAGAATAAAAAAATGATGTTGGAATGGAAAAATGAAATGAAAAAATCATGTAACTGAGTTGTGTTGTTAATTTGGTCCAGTCTTGAAAAAATGTCTGAAATAAATGAGAATAAAAAATGCCGTTGAAATGGAAAAAATGAAATGAAAAAATCATGTAACTGAGTTGTGTTGTTAATTTGGTCCAGTCTTAAAAAATGTGTAAAATAAATGGGAATAAAAAAATGTTGAAATGAAAAAAGGAAATGAAAAAATCATGTAACTGAGTTGTGTTGTTAAGTTAATATTTTGTCCAGTCTTAAAGGACGTTTAAAATAAAAGTTAAATGTCCAGCTTGGCCAATGTAGATACACATACATTCATACTGGAAAATATTCAAATACCTTATAGTGTTGTAACTAAATTGTCTAGTTAGGTTTGTCCAATCTTAAGAAATGTCTAAAATATAATAAAACGTCTAGCTTCACCCACATAGAGGGATGAAATAAATAGAAATTTTATCCTTGAATAAATAAGGATAAAATGTCTGGCTTGGCCAATGAGGATACATATACATTCATGCTACTAAATATTCAAATACTGTATTTATAGTGTTGTAACTGAATCGTCTAGTTAATTTTGTCCAATCTTAAAAAATGTCTAAAATATAATAAAACGTCTAGCTTCACCCACATAGATGCAGATAATATATTCACGCTACAAAAAGAAATCAAAAATATCTATGATATTTATCGTGTTGTTACTAGTTAATTTTGTCCAATCTATACAAATCCAGTATATACAAATATAGATGAAATTAAATAGAGAATTCGTTAAATAATAATTATATACAAATATAATGATAAAATCTTACCATTTTGCTGAAATATTTCAAATAATCATATCAAACATTTTTTCGACAAACATAAAAAAAAATCCTGAAGTGTGATTTACAAACAAATAGATAAGAAATATATACAAAATATAATAATAAAATCTCACCATTTTGCTGAAATATTTGAATTATCAGGAAGAATGTAATTTAGCTGGAATTTTAAAGATTACATATAAAGAAATACAATAATTATTTGAACTAACTTGAATTTAGTACGATTTTATCAAAATTAAAAATATTCCACTTGGAATTTTGATTTCTGAACCTATCACTTTCAATTTTGATACTGTGAGAAATAACAAAAAATTAAAAACTTCTGATGCTTATTAGCAACATATTATTATATGAACATATGGTTTTTAAGGCCTTACCATTAATATTATATTATTAAAAATTGATATATCTTTTTTATTTTTTAATACCATTTTATTCATATAAGTTGATATTCAAATTGTTTTAAAAATATAATTGAAACATTGATGAAATAGGAATAAATCAAATACTCCCGGTTGCAGAAAGAGCATGTTGAATAAACTTTCATTAAATGCTACAAGAACCAATTGAATGCATCTGTTTCCAGAATAAGGCCCGGTTGCACAAAATCCAGCTAAATTTTAATCGTGATTAATTTTATAAAAGCCAATCTTATAGAAGGCTTCTTCGAAAAATCTGGTGTGGCGCACTCACACAACTTTCCTTGCCGTTATGAAAATTGATCACGTGACGCTAGTGTTCCCGCGCATCTGAAGTCTACTTATAAACAAAGATCTGAGTCAGCTGGTGACAGGGCAATAACGCTGGAGACAAGCATGAGGTCTGCTATCTCTTCATAGTGAATGATTTAATAGAATCAACAATAATTTGCGATTGAATAATCACATTTTCTCGAATTTAAAGCTTATTTTCAATTTTAGGTGAAAATGTTACTGAACATTAGGCCTAATTGTAGAGATTTTCATGCTCAATCTACTCCACTTGATTTTTTTCGTTTAATTGTATCTGAAGCCTGATAATTGGGAATCTATCTGCATTGATGGGACGAAGCTCCTGAAATTTTTACAGATATGGGACTTGTGGCAGTTGATAGAGCTTATCGATGACTATTTTAGGTACTATTTTAGGATGACTATTTTTAATTTGATCAAAATCGTTGGAGCCGTTTCCGAGAAAATCACGAGAAACCCTGTTTTTGACAACATTTTCGCCATTTTAGCCGCCATCTTGAATTGCATTTGATCGAAATTGTTCGTGTCGGATCCTTATATTGTAAGGGCCTTAAGTTCCAAATTTCGAGTCATTCCGTTAATTGGGAGATGAGATATCGTGTACACAGACGCACATACACTCATACACACACACACACACACACACACACACACACACACACACACACACACACACACACACACACACACACACACACACACACACATACAGACCAATACCCAAAAACCAGTTTTTTTGGACTCAGGGAACCTTGAAACGTATAGAAATTTAGAAATTGGGGTACCTTAATTTTTTTCGGAAAGCAATACTTTCCTTACCTATGGTAATAGGGCAAGGAAAGTAAAAAAGGCTCCTCTGATTAGTTCTCATGGAATTAATCACAATGAAAATTTAACCGGCTTTTGTGCAACCGGCACCCAGTCTGCTATGTAAAAAATGCATGTTCAAAGTTAAACTTGACGAGATATGTCTTCACATTGGCGAAATTCACTCATATTCTTGAGCTATAAGCATTTGAAGATGGACTGAGAGAGGAGGTAATATTTTATTTTGTAGTAGATAACTCACCTTGTACTGTAGCCAAATTTCTCATATTATAGAACGACACTTGTTAGGTCAACCTCATCCCATAGTCCGAATCTGGCACATTTGGATTTTTCATGAAATTAATCATCCAATCCATGAAATCATAATGGATTTTTGCCAAAAATGGTTGAAAATTGAAATTTCTCAAACCCTCAATGGTCTGGTCTGGTTGTATTTTGAAAACAACCAAGACCCAGAAGCTAGTGCTTGGTTTGAGACAGATCAGTCAGAGTGCAAAAAGTGCTAAGCTTCTTGGCATTACACTAGATTATAAACTCACTTGGATACCTCATATAGAAAGTGTCTGCTCCAAACTTAGTAAGGTTATATACCTTCTTCGAAGGCTCAGGGATTGTGTACCCGCACACTATTTAAGAATGTGCTATTTCGCTTTTCTCAGAGTGTCTTTATGTACGGATTGATCTTGTGGGGTTGTGCCCCAGATGTGCAAAGAGTGTTCTTACTACAGAAAAAGGCTGTAAGAATTATATCAGGTGCAGCGTATTTGGAGCATTGCAGGCCATTATTTATAAAGGAAAAAGTTATGACAGTTCACAGTATGGTAGCTTTCAAACTCCTACTTCAAGTAAAGAAGGATATAGGATCATATAGATGCAGAGTTGACATCCACAGCCATAATACACGAAATAAGACAAAAATAGATGTACCTTACACAAGTCTGAAAAAAGTATCAACTAGTCCTAATCATGTATCCTTGAAACTTTTTAATATTTTGCCAGACTCAGCCAGAAACTTGCCTTTAACAGTATTCCGACAAAAACTTGAAAACCTTCTCTTACAGTTCCCACTATACTCGCTTTCTGATTTCCTCCAGCTTCCAGTAGAGAATCATTTTTTTGGAAACCATACGTGATAGTACTCTGTAGTCTTTTATATTTTTATGTGCTTATATTTAAATGATGCATTATGTTTGTTGGATTGTTTCATTCTTGATATTATTGTTTTATTGACATATATGGAGGAAACCTTAAATAGAGGTTTTCAATAGCATTGTTTGTGTCCTGAATGGAATGAAACTTTTATTCTATTATTCTGTTATTTTATTATGATGTATTTATAATGTATATTTTGACGTTTCCGATAGCATTGTTTGTATGCACTAAAGGAATAAAAATCATTCTTATTCTTATTCTTATTCTTATTCTTATTCTTATTCTTATTCTTATTCTTATTCTTATTCTTATTCTCATTCTTATTCTCATTCTTCACACACACACACACACACACACACACACACACACACACACACACACACACACACACACACACACACACACACACACACACACACACACACACACACACACACACACACACACACACACACACACACACACACACACACACACACACACACACACACACACACACACACACACACACATACAGACCAATACCCAAAAACCAGTTTTTTTGGACTCAGGGAACCTTGAAACGTATAGAAATTTAGAAATTGGGGTACCTTAATTTTTTTCGGAAAGCAATACTTTCCTTACCTATGGTAATAGGGCAAGGAAAGTAAAAAAGGCTCCTCTGATTAGTTCTCATGGAATTAATCACAATGAAAATTTAACCGGCTTTTGTGCAACCGGCACCCAGTCTGCTATGTAAAAAATGCATGTTCAAAGTTAAACTTGACGAGATATGTCTTCACATTGGCGAAATCTGTCCTATTCTTGAGTTATAAGCATTTGAAGATGAGTGATTTTTCTGATCTGAGAGTAGAGTAAAGATTTTATGTTTCAGTGGATAACTCACCTTGTACTGTAGCCAAATTTCTCATATTATAGAACGACACTTGTTAGGTCAACCTCATCCCATAGTCCGAATCTGGCACATTTGGATTTTTCATGAAATTAATCATCCAATCCATGAAATCATAATGGATTTTTGCCAAAAATGGTTGAAAATTGAAATTTCTCAAACCCTCAATGGTCTGGTCTGGTTGTATTTTGAAAACAACCAAGACCCAGAAGCTAGTGCTTGGTTTGAGACAGATCAGTCAGAGTGCAAAAAGTGCTAAGCTTCTTGGCATTACACTAGATTATAAACTCACTTGGATACCTCATATAGAAAGTGTCTGCTCCAAACTTAGTAAGGTTATATACCTTCTTCGAAGGCTCAGGGATTGTGTACCCGCACACTATTTAAGAATGTGCTATTTCGCTTTTCTCAGAGTGTCTTTATGTACGGATTGATCTTGTGGGGTTGTGCCCCAGATGTGCAAAGAGTGTTCTTACTACAGAAAAAGGCTGTAAGAATTATATCAGGTGCAGCGTATTTGGAGCATTGCAGGCCATTATTTATAAAGGAAAAAGTTATGACAGTTCACAGTATGGTAGCTTTCAAACTCCTACTTCAAGTAAAGAAGGATATAGGATCATATAGATGCAGAGTTGACATCCACAGCCATAATACACGAAATAAGACAAAAATAGATGTACCTTACACAAGTCTGAAAAAAGTATCAACTAGTCCTAATCATGTATCCTTGAAACTTTTTAATATTTTGCCAGACTCAGCCAGAAACTTGCCTTTAACAGTATTCCGACAAAAACTTGAAAACCTTCTCTTACAGTTCCCACTATACTCGCTTTCTGATTTCCTCCAGCTGCCAGTAGAGAATCATTTTTTTGGAAACCATACGTGATAGTACTCTGTAGTCTTTTATATTTTTATGTGCTTATATTTAAATGATGCATTATGTACGTTGGATTGTTTTATTCTTGATATTATTGTTTTATTGACATATATGGAGGAAACCTTGAATAGAG
The DNA here is from genome assembly GCF_014356525.2 of Nilaparvata lugens. Lineage (NCBI taxonomy): Eukaryota > Metazoa > Arthropoda > Insecta > Hemiptera > Delphacidae > Nilaparvata > Nilaparvata lugens. The sequence goes on from NC_052507.1 coordinate 4,005,348, forward strand.
GTTTCCAATAGCATTGTTTGTGTCCTGAATGGAATGAAACTTTTATTCTATTATTCTGTTATTTTATTATGATGTATTTATAATGTATATTTTGACGTTTCCGATAGCATTGTTTGTATGCACTAAAGGAATAAAAATCATTCTTATTCTTATTATTATTCTTATTCTTATATTCTTATTCTTATTTATTCTATTCTTATTCTTATTCCCTCAGGAATGATAGTACTCGACAAGAGGAACAATAATAATATGTTATCACATTGGCGAAATCTGTCCTATTCTTGAGTTATAAGCATTTGAAGATGAGTGATTTTTCTGATCTGAGAGTAGAGTAAAGATTTTATGTTTCAGTGGATAACTCACCTTGTACTGTAGCGAAATGTCTCATATTATAGCACTACACTTGTTAAGTCAACCTCTATCCATAGCCCGAATATCAACCAAATCTGGAAGATTTGCATTTTTCATGAAATCCATGAATACACCATGGATTTCTGCAGAAATGCTCAAAAATTAAAATCGCTCAAAACTCTCAGGAATGAGAGAAACTCACTTGACGAAAGGAACAATAATATGTCGTCACATTGGCCAAATTCACTTCTATTCTTGAGTTATAAGCATTTGAAGATGAGTGATTTCCCTGATCTGAGAGTGGAGTAAAGATTTTATGTTTCAGTGGATAACTCACCATGTATTGTAACGAAATTCTCATATTATGAAACAACACTTGTTAGGTCAACCTCATCCCATAGTCCGAATCTGGAACATTTGGATTTTTCATGAAATTAATCATCCAATCCATGAAATCATAATGGATTTTTGCCAAAATGGTTGAAAATTGAAATTTCTCAACCTCAATGGTCTGGTCTGGTTGTATTTTGAATACAACCGAGGCCCAGAAGCTAGTGCTTGGTTTGAGACAGATCAGTCAGAGTGCAAAAAGTGCTAAGCTTCTTGGCATTACACTAGATTATAAACTCACTTGGATACCTCATATAGAAAGTGTCTGCTCCAAACTTAGTAGTGTTATATACCTTCTTCGAAGGCTCACGGATTGTGTACCCGCACACTATTTAAGAATGTGCTATTTCGCTTTTTTCAGAGTGTCTTTATGTACGGATTGATCTTGTGGGGTTGTGCCCCAGATGTGCAAAGAGTGTTCTTACTACAGAAAAAGGCTATAAGAATTATATCAGGTGCAGCGTATTTGGAGCATTGCAGGCCATTATTTATAAAGGAAAAAGTTATGACAGTTCACAGTATGGTAGCTTTCAAACTCCTACTTCAAGTAAAGAAGGATATAGGATCATATAGATGCAGAGTTGACATCCACAGCCATAATACACGAAATAAGACAAAAATAGATGTACCTTACACAAGACTGAAAAAAGTATTAACTAGTCCTAATCATGTATCCTTGAAACTTTTTAATATTCTGCCAGACTCAGCCAGAAACTTGCCTTTAACAGTATTCCGACAAAAACTTGAAAACCTTCTCTTACAGTTCCCACTATACTCGCTTTCTGATTTCCTCCAGCTTCCAGTAGAGAATCATTTTTTTGGAAACCATACGTGATAGTACTCTGTAGTCTTTTATATTTTATGTGCTTATATTTAAATGATGCATTATGTTTGTTGGATTGTTTCATTCTTGATATTATTGTTTTATTGACATATATGGAGGAAACCTTAAATAGAGGTTTCCAATAGCATTGTTTGTGTCCTGAATGGAATGAAACTTTTATTCTATTATTCTGTTATTTTATTATGATGTATTTATAATGTATATTTTGACGTTTCCGATAGCATTGTTTGTATGCACTAAAGGAATAAAAATCATTCTTATTCTTATTCTTATTCTTATTCTTATTCTTATTCTTATTCTTATTCTTATTCTATTCTTATTCTTATTCTTATTCTTATTCTTATTCTTATTCTTATTCTTATCTTATTCTTATTCTATTCTTATTCTTATTCTTATTCTTATTCTTATTCTTATCTTATTCTTATTCTTATTCTTATTCTTATTCTTATTCTTATTTTATTCTTATTCTTATTCTTATTCTTATTCCCTCAGGAATGATAGTACTCGACAAGAGGAACAATAATATGTTATCACATTGGCGAAATCTGTCCTATTCTTGAGTTATAAGCATTTGAAGATGAGTGATTTCCTGATCTGAGAGTGGAGTAAAGATTTTATGTTTCAGTGGATAACTCACCATGTATTGTAACGAAATTCTCATATTATGAAACAACACTTGTTAGGTCAACCTCTATCCATAACCCAAATATCAACCAAATCTGTGAGATTTGCATTTGTCATGAAATCCATGAATACACCATGGATTTCTGCAGAAATGCTCAAAAATTAAAATCGCTCAAAACTCTCAGGAATGAGAGAAACTCACTTGACGAAAGGAACAATAATATTATGTCATCATATTGGCGAAATTGTAAAGTAAATGAGACGATGGCACTTCTTCAACAACTATGTAAGCTAATGTCTTCACCAAATATGTGATGGTGGGTATAAGATAAAACAAAAGGTGCACAATCTACTATATAATTAATGAGTCTTTAACATTTTTTTAAAATTTAAACAGAACAAGATTAATTTTATTCTAAAAAAAGGAAACAATATTAAAATGAAATTAATGGGGAAACTACTCGCTGCTGCTGAAGATACAATCTTTGTGGTTATGGAAAATATAAAAAGAAAACTCAAAAAGGATAACGCCTAGCCTACCTTTTAAAGATGGCTTCCCCCTTTGGCATTCACTGGTTGGAACGCGACGATAAGTATTAGTTAAGAATCAAAATAACTGATCTAATGAAATGGGTGTAGATCCCATCTTATCCAATAATACAATTCTCTTAAAACTGCCCGAACTGCGACAGGAAAACTGTATTATAAAACAAGAGCAAAATCTATCCTTCTAACCAAAACAGTCGGACTTTACTGTCAGTCCTAACGAACGAACTCTCCACCAAAAGCTCAATTTTGGGTATCAATATAAACTCAGTCAATGCCAAACATGAAAGCCATTTCAAGTGCATATTTTTGTCTGTCGCACACGCCGCACGTTTGTTATTAGAAACAGAGAGAAGTTAACGTTAATATTGACAACAAATAAAATAAACCATCTTTCTGTCAATGACATAGATCATTCAAAGACAAAATACTGTACATTGAACTTTTAATTTAAAAACTCTAAAATCCTGACAATATGAGATAAATAATATATGATTCATATATATGTCCCATATCCCATATATGTCTCATATGTACCATATGATTCATATATATGTCCCATATGACCAGGTGACAAAATTCACTCCCATTCTTGAGTTATAACCCAAATATCAACCAAATCTGTGAGATTTGCATTTGTCATGAAATCCATGAATACACCATGGATTTCTGCAGAAATGCTCAAAAATTAAAATCGCTCAAAACTCTCAGGAATGAGAGAAACTCACTTGACGAAAGGAACAATAATATTATGTCATCATATTGGCGAAATTGTAAAGTAAATGAGACGATGGCACTTCTTCAACAACTATGTAAGCTAATGTCTTCACCAAATATGTGATGGTGGGTATAAGATAAAACAAAAGGTGCACAATCTACTATATAATTTAATGAGTCTTTAACATTTTTTTAAAATTTAAACAGAACAAGATTAATTTTATTCTAAAAAAAGGAAACAATATTAAAATGAAATTAATGGGGAAACTACTCGCTGCTGCTGAAGATACAATCTTTGTGGTTATGGAAAATATAAAAAGAAAACTCAAAAAGGATAACGCCTAGCCTACCTTTTAAAGATGGCTTCCCCCTTTGGCATTCACTGGTTGGAACGCGACGATAAGTATTAGTTAAGAATCAAAATAACTGATCTAATGAAATGGGTGTAGATCCCATCTTATCCAATAATACAATTCTCTTAAAACTGCCCGAACTGCGACAGGAAAACTGTATTATAAAACAAGAGCAAAATCTATCCTTCTAACCAAAACAGTCGGACTTTACTGTCAGTCCTAACGAACGAACTCTCCACCAAAAGCTCAATTTTGGGTATCAATATAAACTCAGTCAATGCCAAACATGAAAGCAATTTCAAGTGCATATTTTTGTCTGTCGCACACGCGGCACGTTTGTTATTAGAAACAGAGAGAAGTTAACGTTAATATTGACAACAAATAAAATAAACCATCTTTCTGTCAATGACATAGATCATTCAAAGACAAAATACTGTACATTGAACTTTTAATTTAAAAACTCTAAAATCCTGACAATATGAGATAAATAATATATGATTCATATATATGTCCCATATCCCATATATGTCTCATATGTACCATATGATTCATATATATGTCCCATATGACCAGGTGACAAAATTCACTCCCATTCTTGAGTTATAAGCCGAATATAAATCAAATCTGGGAGATTCGCATTTTTCATGAAATCCATGAATAAAACTATCATATTTTTTCATTACAATGAAATGTCCCTATCTACTTGTCTATAAATCTTACAATAATTGAATGAAGTGGACTTTGTTTCAGTATAACAATTTATTCAAATGCTTCCAACTTACAATAAAATTATGATAATTATCAAAACATGATGAGAAATGCACAAACAGTAACAAGTCGTTAATATAGTTGCTAGTAATTTGCAATATATAACATGAACGATCATATACATCCTTATAGATAAACAGATCAAAACTTACAACTTGATAATAGTTTTTTGTAATATTTTCCATTCATTCTTACATCCTTTTAGAACAACCTTCCATTAAAAAAATCATCCAGGCTAGAAACTTATGCATATATCTTCAAGTTACTGTATTCAAGAAAGAGGTTGGGAATATTGGAACCGAACTAATTGCTTCATGATAAAAAAAGAACAAAATTAATTTTTTTTTAAATTGAAAATTAAGAGAATTTCATTGCTATACAACATTGCAATAATGATGCAATAAAATTGCAATTCTTCCTGAAAAAAAAAATTTTTCCTGCCAATTCCCTCTTATTAGAACGGGAACAGTACTTCGCAAAATACTACTACCTATCATGATCTGGAACGGAATACAATTTGAATAATCCGAAAAATATAGGTAGCCTATATTCTCTTCCATCATGAGTGGATAAGTTGGATTATTTTCTTCAAAAAATAATAACATAAGAGGTTACACTTCATGTTTCCATAGAAGATTATCATTTCATCATTGAAAATTTCAGTTTGATAAATTATATTTCTTACTATGGACAATTCTTTATATAAGGTAGGCCCTAGCCCAATACCGGTAATCAATGAATAGGATAAAATAACTGTGTTGCATATCCATAAATAAAATTTATGTTCAAATTTGTGAATCTTTTGAGAGATTTGAACAGAGTTATTTGAAAATTTTCAACAATATTATAGTAAAAGTAAAGTAAATTTATTTATTTTAATATTATAATAGAGACAAGAAAACAATCATCAAATTGAATTTTATTGTGATTCATATAAGTATGAGAATTTTATCACAAAAATGAATACCTGAAAATAACGAATTTCTTGGTAATTTTTTGGAAGCACGAAGAGACAATTTTGATAAAAATGGAAATCTGAAATCTGGAGAGTAACAAGTTTGAAGTCACATTTCATTAACTAGCTTTCAAGTTTATTTTATTTATTTATTTTATTCACAATCACAAATCATGATTAAAATATGATTGGGAGAAGACAACAGGTATAGCCCAAAACTGTCTTCTCCCAAATTTTTACAAACAAAAGTTTCAGAAAAGAATGAATTAACTTCGAAGTTTCATTGTTTAATTTTTATAGAAGAATCAATTCTATGCAACTTTCAAAGATTTAAAATTATTATCAAAGTTTTATTTACATTTCCATAAACAACTTCAAACCAACCCTTTATATTCTATTCCTCATCCAACAAATACATATTACATCATAATAGATCCCTCTATAGTAAAATTCACTTTCAATTGTAGGCATTCATTTTGTGAATGAACCCGATGCTTCCCATTCATACATGTAATATGTTGACAGTTAAAAGTGGATACTAAGACACGTTCACACCAGAGTTGTCAACAAAATGTTGATCAGAAGAAGTTATCTTCAAAAAAAGTATCAATTTTTTCTATAGAAAAAAAGTAATGTTGCTGTGTTTATCAAGAAATTGGCAACAAATTGCCGAAATTTTTTAATTTGTTAACAAAATGTTGATCACAAATAGGTATCTTCAAAAAAGTTGTCAATTTTCTCTGTAGAAGAGAAGTAATGTTGCTGTGTTTATTAAGAAATTGGCAACAAATTACCGAAATTTTTTAATTTGTCAACAAAATGTTGATCAGAAAAAGGTATCTTCAAAAAAAGTATAATTTTTTTATAGAAAAGAAGTAATGTTGCTGTGTTTATCAAGAAATTGGCAACAAATTGCCGAAATTTTTTAATTTGTCAACAAAATGTTGATCACAAATAGGTATCTTCAAAAAAGTTGTCAATTTTCTCTGTAGAAGAGAATAATGTTGCTGTGTTTATCAAGAAATTGCCGAAATTTTCAAATTTGTCAACAAAATGTTGATCACAAATAGTTTTCTTCAAGAAGCTCAATTTCCTCTGTAGAAGAGAAGTAAAATCCTGCTGTGTTTTTCAAGAAATTGGCAACAAATTGCCGAAATTTTTAAATATCTGAGTTGACAAGTCTGGTGTAAACATGGATTTACTCAGGACCACCTTTATACTACCGGACCTGAGCCTAGAAAAAAATGGCCGCCGACCCGCCGTATATGTTGATTGATTGATTGAGTACTTTATTTATGTAGATTACAATATATACTGGCTTATACACTTATATACATATTTTTGGTTGCAGTTTCAAACAACATGTCTTGGAACAAAGAATAAGTGATAGCTTACAAAAATGAGAAATTTCTATGACTCAAGTTTAAATTGTTCATGACAAATGATGAATTATAATTTATTATTATTTTATGGCAAATGAATATATGAGCTGCAAGAAGCAACAATATTTTATTCTCATTAACAATACCGTAATTTATTCGTTTTGATATATTTGACAATACAAACTCTCTCACTAAGATCCATATAGACTCCGATAAGGTAAGATAAAAATATAGATTATATTCTCCTTATAATATACAACAATTTTTTAGAAAATATTTACATTTTGCTGATGACGTTATCTCCTTACTAACTATATGTAGTTCCTAGAACAATGAATCTTACACTTTACAATAATTTTATATCATTTTCGTTTCAAGACTAGTATGACCTAAAATTTTCAAGTTTTATGAAGTTCCAACAATACATAACTTTTATTGAATACAATGTTCACGTTGGTATATTTATGATATGGCACAAAAATGGTTCATTCAATATGGTTACACTAGTTAAGAATTAACAATAGTTAAAGAGGCTACACTAGCACAATTTTAAGAATTTCTTAAGATATACACAAACAATTCGTGAACTTGTCTAAAAAAAATTAAAATACTGAAACAAGAAGTTTCAATGAATGATATTTTGTTGAAGCTATCCAATCAATTATCCAAGAGAATAAAATAATTCAGGATTAGCCTAATTCTGATTTTTCATTCAATAACTTTGCTTCTATTTTATTTTAAAGAAAACAGTCACAAAATTGATAATTATGATTTATTTCTCAATTGATTATGACTTTACTTCACTCTTGATTTTTTAGTATTATTTCTAACAAAAAAATAATTTATTCATTCCATTTAGATATGTAAAGCTGCGTTTACACCAAAGTTATTAACAAAATGTTCATTTTTCTGTCCAAATTGATCCTATTAGATTGAACGGAACTTGACAAACACGCATATGTTCATCATGTGTATAATTGACCGAACGTAGTGAGGTCTATGTTTCAACTCGATTTGCTTTTGTCTGTCTGTATGTAACGCGATTACGGCCAAACGCGTTGATAGAATTCAATGAGATTTGGCAGGAATATTCCTTTTTCAACTGCGCGTCGATGTATAGGCTACACAAGGTTTTTTGACATTTTGCATTTTAAGGATAATATGAAAAGAAAAGGAACTCCTTCATACTCTGATATCACTATATATAATATCATCCACTTTGAAGATAGGATAAATAAGACTATAGATTATTCACAATCAATCAGCTGACAAGTGGATAACACAGATGTGTGGAAACTTGACACTGGAGAGCGACACAAAAATGCACCGTTTTAACGCTTTGCATGCGCTTTGTATTCAATCGTGAACTGAGTTTGTTAACATTTCAAACAGGTGACATCAGATACTTGTACATGAGAGAACTGCGTGAAGTCTACTGTTCACAGAACTACTAGTAAGTTATGTTCAATCTAATAGAATCTATAAGGACGGAGAAATAAACATTTTGCAAATAACTCTGGTGTAAACGCAGCTTCAGCCTCTACTCATCACACTATTTTAAGTCAAACTACAGAAGTTGGCTGAATCTTGAAACAGCAATCAGTATGAATAGGCCTGTTTTGAAAATTTTGTTTGGACCTATTTTGAGAATTGTGTTAAAGATTTTATAATATAATACTATAATACTAGACAACCACACACAAAAGTCAGAAGTATATTTCAACAAGAGTGAAATAATAGAACAATTTATTAATAATATAAATTTTTTAAATTTGTGGACAAAGCAAAGTTATTGAATAGATAGATAGATAGATAGATAAACGAATTTATCTCAGGAAACATTTTCAGGATACATTTCACAAGTAATCAGTAATGTCACTAGTGTAACAGAACAACAAATTTATTAATAACAAAGTTATTGAATATATTTTTTAAGATTACCTACTATTGAAGATCACTACAAAAATATAGAACGGTTTTAGAATAGAGCTGCCTATACATTTTCAACAAGAAATAAAGTTGAATGAATCTAATTTCTCCTTTGAGAGTAGCCTAACGATAGGTCTCTATAAAGACCATTTTTGAGTTTCAACAACAAATAATTCAAATGGATCTAATTTTTTTGAGAGTGACAATAGATTTCTATAAAGACAAAAATGTCTTCTACATTTCTGATTTTCGATAAAAAATAATTCGAATAAACCCAATTTTAACACTTTGCACAGAGATGTTGTGGAATTTCTCCATATTAAGGTGAAATAAAAAGATGTTGTCAATTCCACAAAGTTTGTGGAATCTTTTTATTTCACCTTAAACCCAATTTTCATTTTGAGAGTAACGATAGATCTCTATAAAGACAAAAACTCCTTACACATTTTTGAGTTTTCACAACAAATTATAATTTGAATAAATCTAATTTTTCCTTTTTAGAGTAACGATAGGTCTCTATAAAGTCATTAGATGAGATTAAAATTCCTATTAGCTTATAATTCATACGACGTAGATACTATTTTAGTAAGGATGAATGATATTCAGTAATTTTAGTTGGTGTTCAAGTATTTACATGTAACTTATTCACATATACAGTACTGTAGTATTTTCACTATTCGCGACAAGAGTCTTTTTATTGCTTACTAAGATTAGAAAGATTCAACAAGAGAGATCAGTTAGGAAAGATTGATATCACTATAGAGACTTACATTCATATAAGATACATGAGTTGGAAAGAGATGTCAAGAGAGGGATCCTTATCTAATTCCAAAACTAATTGTCTTAACATGAGAAATTCAAAATCTTGGAAATAAAAACTATACATAAAACGTTGAAATTATACCGTATCTATGAATTTTAAACTTGAAACTACAGAACATTGAAACCCAAGAAAACAAGAAAGTTTCATATGACATTGAAAGAAGTGCCAGGAACCAAATTTAAAACTAAGTGATTTATTAATTTATAGATGTAAATAAATTAAGCTACGTTTACACCAAAGTTATTAACAATATGTTTATTTCCCCGTCCTTATAGATTCTATTAGATTGAACGGAGCTTGACAAACACATATGTTCATCATGTGTATGATAAGTTATGTTTAATCTAATAGAATCTATAAGGATTAAGTTATTAACATTTTGTTTATAGCTTTGGTGTAAACGCAGCTTTAGAAAATAGGATTGCCTGTTCTATCAAAACATTAGAAGCTCTCAAATCTCTAGACGTTTGAAAATGTTTGAGAGAGACATTACTTCTGTTAATAGAGCTATAACAGTAAAATTTATATCGGCATTGGAAGATACATGAATTTCCTGGGTTATAATTAGACAAAACTTGTTGGAACTCGAATTCTTTACAAGACGGATTAGAATGAATTGAAAAATGTGACAAAATAAAGCTGTGTTTTGAATGAAAAAGACTAAGAAATTGTCAAAAAACACAGATTTATTGATACTTAGAAATAGTTTCTAAGTATCAATAAATCTGTGGTTTTTTGACAATTTCTTAGTCTTTTCATTCAATATGAATATAATTACCACAATATCAACTTCTCAACCACACAAAAAGCTGTGTTTCTTCAATTTCCACAATATCAATCCTCATTCAACAAATTTTATCAAGAATTGAAATATTATACCGAACTGATGTATATTGAAACATTTTGACAGCCATATAGAAGTAGTAATAACATTATCGATTTCACTTCAAGACTAATATTTTTTCAGTTTGGTCCCTGGGTCAGCAGCACATGAAGACATATTTTTTTAACAAAACCAGCAGTTACCAATGATTTCGAAGACCCAATTTATTGATCTTGAGATATGTGATGTGTTTTCTCCAAATAACGATTCAGATCGGCTAGATTTCAAATCGGCTAGAGCTGAAATCAGATAGATTTCTTATATCCAGATAGAAAATGCTGGCTACAGTTTAGAAGGCGTTTCTAGAAGATAATTATTCTATGGTTCAGGCTATGTAGAAACGATAGTGCTTGGCTGACACCTATATAGAGAGCTTTAAAAGATTATTTGGAAAGTTTTCTGGAACCCTGAACTTTGGAATGAAGAGGAAAAAAATGTAAATAATATTATTTTTGAGATTGAATGAAAAAGACTAAGAAATTGTCAAAAAACCACTGATTAATTGATAATTAGAAAGACCGGTTTCGGTTATTACACCATTGTCAATCTCTGATAAACTAAAACTAAATACAAGAGCAGCAGAATTTATACTAGTAGGCGAGTACTGCTATTGGTCGAGGGCATGAACGCCTGCCATTGGCCTAGCTAGACAGTCTCCTCCCCCTACACGGTGTGACAAAATGGCGGCTTAAGCAACAGAATCGCCATGATAATAAAATTTACTAAATAATTTTTTATTTTTGAGACTTTATAAGATTTGAGACTAATATATGACAATACCTGTGAATCCAATGCTACTGGAAGTGAAAGATTACACCAGCAATAATATTGCATTTAGGAATTAAAAAAAAAAAAAAATAGATAACAGTGAACAAATTGAGGTAGAAAAATATTGAATGGATAACTTGTGGCTCTGGGGTGGTGATTCCAGACTTTAAGCTTTGACTATAGAAAGAAGACTTTGACTCTTTCTATAGTCAAAGCTTTAAGGCTGTGCAAAGGCTAAAAATAAACTTTCTACTGGTGATATTTTTCAAAGTTTTTCGATTTGTATATTATGAAGCTATCAAAATGAAAAAGGTTTCTCAGGAAAACATTTTTTTTTTCAATCATTACTTTTTGAGAAATGAGCGCCTAAAGTTCAAATTTTTGGGACAGAACATTTCAAGTTCTGTAAGAGATAAATCAATGAGATTTAGAGGATAGATTCTTCATGGTATTGTTGATTTAATAAAACTGAAATTTTTCGAAAATATCAATTTTTGAGAAAGTTATTTCAAGTTCGGTAAGAGATAAATCAATGAGATTTAGAGGATAGATTCTTCATGGTATTGTTGATTTAATAAAACTGAATTTTTTGAAAATATCAATTTTTGAGATAGTTATTCAATTTGACCGAAAATAACTTTCAGTTGAGTTATTTTTGGTAAATTGAATAACTTTCGCAAAAATCAATATTTTTAGAAATTTTTTGTTTTAATAGATGAACAATACCAATACAATCTATCCTCTGAATCTCATGGCTTTATCTCTCACCGAATTCTAATTGTTCTGCCCCAAAAATTTAAGGTTTAGGGGCTCATATCTCAAAAAGCAATGATCGGTAAAAAATGTTTTTCTGAGAAAACTTTTCATTTTGATAGCTTGATGACAAATCGAAAAACTTAGGAAAATATCATTAGAAGCAATAAAGCCTACCTTAATTATTTTTCAATTTCTAGTGGAAATCCATCATTTTATTGATATAAGAAACTGGTTTATCTAAATAGCCTACTCCATAAAGATCTCAGAAACATGGCATCATATTGTTTAAAACTTATCAGATTACACCTTCAAAACACTAATCCACATTGGAATATCAACTCTCGTACAAAATAACAATCTATTTAATTCATATAAAATTACTTCAAATCACTTTATTTTTTTACACAAAATATTTTATCGGTTTATATTATCATTATTCTCTTATTATAGTCACTGTGCACACTCACACTTACAACAATATTACTTTTGTATTTTATTAGGGTTTGGAAATTGGAAAATTTATTATTCTAATTATATTATGATTATGGAGAGTAATTGGAGAATTGAAATACATGGAGCAGAAAAATACTGAAAGGTTCTTATGAGGGTTTCTTATTGGATAATAAAGTGGGAAATTTTTGTGAAGAATGAGATACATATTTTCAGTGTAAGACCCAGTTGCACAAAAGGCGGTTAAATTTTAGCCGAGATTAATTTCACGAGAACCAATCAGAGATGCCGTCTTTTCAATAAAGCCTTCTCTGATTGGTTGTCGAGGAATTGACTCAAATTTAACCGCCTTTTGTGCAACAGGCACTTAATCTCAGATCTTATTTCGAATTAAATGAGTTTATTAGAGATGGTAAGACATAGGAAAGTTATTTATAGCAAGGAGATTCATTTGTGCTTGTCTCATGAATTTGAATAATATGCTGGTTCAAAATTATTAAATATTTGAAACTTAGAAGCCAAAGCGTGGGAGTATTTTCAAGGGATTTTGGAAAATGTGTTATATTACTTCATGATCCGACTCAATGAATAAGTTGAGAAATTGATTATCACTTCCAAATTGAGAATAAAATATTTTCTCGGGAATTACAAGAACTAGTTATAATTCGATTCATTTCCATGATTGGTGAAATCCCCTGCTTCTTTAGTACTGTATGATCCGACTCAATGAAACTTCAAAATTGAGAATGAAATATTTTCTCGGGAATTTCAAAAAATAGTTATAATTCGATTCATATCTATGATTGGTGGAGTCCCCTTCTAAAAAAATGCCACTTTAAAAATGCCATACAAGTAACTTTTTGTTATAGATTTTGCATAATGCTGAAAATACATTTTCGTTGGAAAAAAATCGTTAGATTTTTAAGCCTTCACTTCATTTTAGGCCTAGAAGTAGAATATAAAAGGGAAGAAATAGGCTATAATTTTCATAGAAATTTTATAAATTTGTCATAAACCATAAGTTATGACAGTCCCTCAGGTCATCTATAGGAGCACAAAATTCCTTAATAAAAATTCAAAATACTGATATTTGGAAACATTTTCCTTTGTTATTCGAATAGGTTTGAAAACACAATGATTTCAATGAATGTAATGAACATCATAATAGAAGGAATCATGTTTTTCTCAGGAGAATTTAATTAGCTTCCATTGAGTAAAATTGGAATTTAACAAATTCTAGGTATGAATTTTCCCTACCTATACAATGATTAAGATAGAAAAATCTTCCAAAACATGATAATTATCACCTGGACTTCAAAAATTCATTATCTATGGATAAATATATTAATTTCTATCAATTGCAAGATACATTCAAAATGCAGACTGTCAATGATACTTGGAGTGTTGAATAATTTATTTATTATATTATTTCAATTTTTACAAGAGAAAATAATGTAATAATAATCCTCAATCAATTCAGTTTGATTGTAAATTATAATAGTATTACTAGTTGAAAATAGAAGTATTGATACTGTTATAGTATATTTCGCACCTAGAGCAGAAAATGAGATTTTTCCGGCTCAAAATCGGTTTTCAAATACATTGTTTGCAGACGACTCTCGTCTGACGTCAGAACAGGTTTCTTTCCGGCCTAGGCCGGAAAGAGTACCCTTTCCAGCCGCTAACATGGAACTAAGAAAGGTGATCAAAAAACTTTTCATTAGGCTATTTGTGTTCATTATTCAATAATTAAAACATTTATAATAATATCATCTTATTGTCATTTGGAAGAATAAAAAAGTATAAACTCAACCTCCCACATACAAATCAGAATAAAAAATAAAAATACTTGGACAATTTCCTGATATTCAGATTACCTAAGATTTGCTAGAGCTATCACCTTCCACTCCTGCTTTCGGAAATGCTTAGTTCTTATATATATATATATATATAATATATATATATATATATATATATATATATATATATATTGTTTATTATTGTGTGTGGCGGAAAATAGCGTTCGCACCAGGGGCAAAAATGTTTTTCCGGCTCTCAATCTTTTCTAGGGACGTAGAACAATCTTTTATACGTCGGAGCTGGAAAACAGCTCCTTTCTGTGCAGTGTGGCAAAAATACTATTATTGATAAATCTATTATTTTTTAAGGAATGTTGTTTATTTGAAAACACAATGAATTTCATGAATGTAATGAACATTTATAATAGAAGGAATAATGTTTTTCTCAGGAAAATTTAATCAGCTTCCATTGAGTAGAATTGGAATTCAACAAATTCTAGGTATGCATTTTCCCTACATATACAATGATTAAGATAGAAAAATCTTCCAAAACATGATAATTATCACCTGGACTTCAAATTATTCCAAATTCTATTATCATTTATGTTGCTAAATAAATGTTGCTGTACTATTGTTTTTAGTTGCAAAATACATTCATGATGCAGACTGTCAAAGACACATCAAGATTCTGAACCGCCTTGACGAGCCGAGAAGAATGAACTGTAGTACGAGGAGATCCGATCATTGTTTTAAAAGCTACGAGTGTTTTAAATGTTGATCCCTCGTGTCCTTATGAGTGCATTTTCACCAGGAAATACTGGCATAAAGTGCATATAACGGGTGATTCTCATGAAACATGAGGTTTGAGGTTGAGTGGTAGAGAGGACTTAAAAGTCCTAACTCCGCCTAATAGAGAATTTTTTCATTTCATTTCATTTCAAACATGATCCCACGAACTTTTATCATTGTGCAAAAGCTCAATGTGAGGACAATGAATTTGGTGATAATGGTTGAAGCTGAAAATGAGGAGTTTTTCAAGTTACAAGGAGCATTGTTATCAGGTGTACCTGGAAATCTATATGAGATAGAGCGCTCTACCTGATCTTAGATTGTAGAGCACAAAAATACGCTCAGAGGGATTTCGAATTATACATCTAAATGGTAACAATCGGAGGATATTGTTGATCAAAAACTAGAATTCATCAGAATTGATTTTTTCTTCAAATTACAATCATTTTAAAAAAATCATAACTCAGTACTCATTGGAGATAGAGCGTTCCGAATGATCTCATTTTATTCAGAATCCCATAATCTAGAAAAAAAGGCGAGAGCAAATTATCAAAAACTATTCAACTTGATTAATTTTTGAAGAAATCTTGAAGTCCAGGGTGATCCTTACCTTTTATTCATCAATTTCAACAATGATAGATTGTGCCTAATATGAGAACAATATACTTATATGAATTGGAAGTAGAAGTTCGATGAAGAAAGGGTAATTTTTTCAAGTTCTTAACATTATTACAACGCGCGTGGATATTAGATGACACAGCCTAGAGATCACAATACGGTATCGAGCGTTTCCAGAGATTGAAGGATTTGTTCGTCTCTCGAACACCACTCCACTAGTTCGTCGATTGTCACAACTCCGTCTTTGTTCGTGTCTATCAACTGAAAAGAAAGAATAAGATTAGCAATCATCAATCATTATTTACAAAATATATAATTATTATTTAACGAAAATCCTAAAAAAATGCTTTAAATCACCCCGAAGACCTCTGCTACTGCAGACATTGACAACAGGGTTAACAGCTAGATGGAAATTCGATGAGAACTACTATCCAAAAATTAGTTGCCAGCCCGGGAATCGAACCCGGTACCACCCAATTGCCAGTCAGGAATGCTTACCCTTACACCAAACTGACAATCTCTGGATAGCAGCGCTCATTTTATACGTTAAATAATAATCATATTATTAATTAGCATTTGAATAAATGCATTCTCTATTTGATTCCATCTATAACTGGTTGGCCGCTTTGGCTTCGTATAAAATGAGCGCTGCAATCCAGAGATTGTCAGTTTGATGTAAGGGTAAGCATTCCTGACTGGCAATTGGGAGGTACCGGGTTCGATTCCCGGGCTGGCAACTAATTTTTGGATAGTAGTTCTCATCGAATTTCCATCTAGCTGTTAACCCTGCTGTCAATGTCTGCAGTAGCAGAGGTCTTCAGGGTGATTTACAGCATTTATTTGGGATTTTCGTTAAATAATAATTATATATTAATTAGCATTTGAATAAATGCATTCTCTATTTAATTCCATCTGTAATTTACAAAATAGCTATCAGTCAGTTGGCATCATCGTCGATGTATGTGTGAGTCTTATAAAATTTTGTGTTATATGTATGGTAAAAACTATAAAAAGGAAGGGATTTCCTCCAATATTGCTATATACATTATTCTCTACTTAGGTGAATCATACTAAAAAGAAATCAAATCAACGGTCAAATGGTTTTCAAATGCATTCAATTAATTATTGCTAAACAACTTTTTCCGTTGTTCAACTCAATGCAACTTGAAATATGTCTTTTGACTTTCCACTGTTTTCAACTCAAGCTGACCAGTTGGAAGACTACTTAGCAACGTTTCCATTCTATCTAGGTCATGACATTGGTATTTTATTCAGACTGCACTAAAATAGTCCAATGGAAATTGGAAGAGCTGAGTCACCCTGCACCCATAGACGTTGCCAATTCGTCAGGTATATTATAAAAAAAAAATCAGTTTAATTTATAAAAAGCTTTGGACAACGTTAATCAACTGTTATTTGGCAACGTTGCATCTACTCTCATCGGACTATTTTCGTGCGATCTACTTGAGTACAGTACTAGAAATAGACAAGATTTGACTGATGACATACATCGATCTATATTATGTATGAGAGAGGGATGAAGAGTGATGGATTTGCATGTTCAGATTATTGTCAGTACATCTGAAGGAATGAACTGGGGATGAGGTAATAGTTGAGATAATGGAGAACTGTTGAATATGTGCTGAAGAGGCTGACGTTTGATATAACTGCATGTGGTCTACTGTTCACAGAACTACTAGAGATACCTAAGGAGGGTGGTTGGGGAAACCAAAAGAGACAGAGTGAGAAATAGTGTGATCAGAGAAACATCAAAACAGGAGAATACCACTGTTCAACGAAAAATCTTAGCCATGTAGCTCTGATAAGTGATGAATGAAAGGAAAGGCTGGTTATGGAGACAAGACCGAGAGGAAAACGAGGCAGGGGACGATCACGACTGCAATGGAATCAGTATGTAGAGAGGGACATACACAACTAGCGCCCAGCGGTCAAATGGGAGTGATACATGGCTCCGATACACACGTACACTGTTTACGTCGTGACGTCATCACTGCCAGTCACATTATTTGTCTGTCTCTCTCTCTATCATATACAGTTCAATAATTATTTTCTTAGCCTATATTATGTAAATTCATTTATAATTTTGCTGTATTGTAAGCTATTGTATATAAGTGTATAAGCCAGTATATATTGTAATCTACATAAATAAAGTACTCAATCAATCAATCAATCAATCTCTCTCTCTAGAAGTGATAACGGTATATGAACTTTCCGACAACCATCTTCTCCATAACGACCATTCCTTTCCTATTCGACTCCAAAAGTGTTACATTGATTTATCTCAACTTGTGACGAATTTTGAGAAAAGGTTGACAACCGAGAATCCCCCGGTTTGTCAAAACCACACAACCCCAGTTGATTTGATTTCATTCTAGTATGATTTACCTATTTCCAGTAGTGAATAATGTATATAGCAATATTATAAGAAATCCCTTCCTTTTTATAGTTTTCCATCCATACAACACAAAATTTTATAAAACTCACACATACATCGGCGCAAAAAATCCGGTGTAGACCTCACTACGCTCGGTCAATTAATGAAATTCTATATCTTTCGGTTTTGCTGAATTCCTCTGTAATAATTCCAACAAAATGAATCCCAAATCCCAAGCACCAATCCTCAAATGAAACTCTATACTTTTTGTTTTTCTGTAGGTCTATGACTTTGTGACAATCCCTCACCAAAATTTTTACAAA
Organism: Nilaparvata lugens; assembly: GCF_014356525.2. Classification (NCBI taxonomy): domain Eukaryota; kingdom Metazoa; phylum Arthropoda; class Insecta; order Hemiptera; family Delphacidae; genus Nilaparvata; species Nilaparvata lugens. Next base: position 4,023,811 of record NC_052507.1, read on the forward strand.
GTCCATTATTTATCCATTGCGAATACTTAATCAACATGAAACTCTACACTTTTCGATCGTAATTGAAAGTCCGGTCCGCTCGTGTTATTGGCACCGTTTAATTGCCCATGAACACCAATTAAACTCGTTATAAACGCCAATTAAACTCGTTCTAAACGGCAATAAACTCGTTAGCTGGCTTTGTTTCCCTTTTAATCATAATAGTCCGGTGACCTCAATGTTTCATTAGTCGAAAAAATCGATCGAACCCCGAACCGTTTGTTCCAATTAGCTCTGATTGAATTAATTACCTATTTTGTTGAGTTAGTTGATTTAGTAGCTGATAAAACTTCTATACTTTTATCGCTGGCCTTCTATAGACTGTTTATTCTGAGGTATTGTATTCTGAAATAAGTTGCTCAGTCTATAGTGAGGTCCACGTTATAATGGCAGTGGAGAAAGATAGGAGAAAAAAGTTGCCGATCCTCTGTTTTGTTTTGACTTCTTATTTCTTTTCCTTCTTCTTCTTCTTCTTCTTCTTCTTCTTCTTCTTCTTCTTCTTCTTCTTCTCTTCTTCTTCTTCTTCTTCTTCTTCTTCTTCTCTTCTTCTTCTTCTTCTTCTTCTTCTCTTCTTCTTCTTCTTCTTCTTCTTCTTCTTCTTCTTCTTCTTCTTCTTCTTCTTCTTCTTCTTCTTCTTCTCTTCTTCTTCTTCTCTTCTTCTCTTCTTCTTCTTCTTCTTCTCTTCTTCTTCTTCTCTTCTTCTTCTTCTCTCTTCTTCTTCTTCTTCTTCTTCTTCTTCTTCTTCTTCTTCTTCTTCTTCTTCTCTTCTTCTTCTTCTTCTTCTTCTTCTTCTTCTTCTTCTTCTTCTTCTTCTTCTTCTTCTTTCTTCTTCTTCTTCTTCTTCTTCTTCTTCGTCTTCTTCTTCTTCTTCTTCTTCTTCTTCTTCTTCTTCTTCTTCGTCTTCTTCTTCTTCTTCTTCTTCTTCTTCTTCGTCTTCTTCTTCTTCTTCTTCTTCTTCTCTTCTTCTTCTTCTTCTTCTTCTTCTTCTCTTCTTCTTCTTCTTCTTCTCTTCTTCTTCTTCTCTCTTCTTCTTCTTCTTCTTCTTCTTCTTCGTCTTCTTCTTCTTCTTTCTTCTTCTTCTTCTTCTTCTCTCTTCTTCTTCTTCTTCTTCTTCTTCTTCTTCTTCTTCTTCTTCTTCTTCTTCTTCTTCTTCTTCTTCTTCTTCTTCTTCTTCTTCTTCTTCTTCTTCTCTTCTTCTTCTTCTATAGACGGTAGCTGATACAGGTTTATTGATGTATATTGACTGTTCATTCTCGTTTAAAATGATCAATTATATTTTAATTAAGCAAGGAATTATATTTTTCAATTATTTCACAATGAATTTTCATAATTAAGATGGAATATTTTGTTAATATTATCCATTCTACATTGTTAAAAGACTATCTGGTAACAGAGCAAAGCGAGGAAGAGATAGCGCTATGAGCTTTGTTGAATGATAGACAAGGATAGCAATACCATAGCTAATCTAACACTGCCATTATAACGTGGACCTCACTATATAGTCCGTACCGGTACAAAATTACTTCTGACTTTGTTAAAAGACTGAATTACTTCTACATTGTAAAAAGACTATCTGTTGCCTGCAACAGAGCAAAACGAGAAAGAGATAGCGCTATGAGCTTTGTTGAATGATAGACAAAGATAGCAATACCATTGCTAATCAAACTCTGCCATTATAACGTGGACCTCACTATATACTCCGTACAAAATTACTTCTGACTTGGAGGCATAGGCGACGCTGAGAAACGGAGAGAGATCAGCCAATTACAGTGATGGAAAGAGTCATAGGTAGAAGCGCAGTTGCCAATTTGTCGATTAGAGTCAGTCGGCTGAATGCTTCCAGAGAGGAAACTCTGTAAGTTTAACATGAGCGCTGCTGAGAAATTAGAGAATGCTGGCCGGTTCAGAACGGAAACTTCGCCACCGTTGTATCCCTACCCCACTGGGGGAGTTCAGCCCCCTGTCGGTTGGGGGAGCTTTAAGTCGATCATCGTACTCAAGAATGTGTTGAAAACCAGAATTCACCCACAGTATCCCTGCTTGTCGTAGGAGGTGACTAAAATGGATCTCAAGGAAACTTTAAAAGCTGCTTTGCCTTCAAACCCACGGGATTTGCTCTCCATCAGGGCAGTTTTGAAGGGGCGAAAAGAAAAATACAAGAGACCAGGCACAAATGTGGGTCAAGAGGCTGAGTCGAAGGTGGCCGGGCGCCGGGCGCCCTAGAGGCAGTTTGGCGTCTCCTCTCTCAGCGGAAGGACCTACAAAAAGACCAGGAGTGGAACTCACGTAGGCCACGAGTTTGTGGGTGGCTCAAAGAAGGGCGGCGATTAAGGCAAAACTTCTTGGGAGAGGTGAGACTTTTTGCCCTGCGAAGTTTCGGATGGGCAAAAAGAAAAAATCCAAGAGACCAGTGATGAGTGAAAAACCAGGCACAAATGTAGGTCAAGAGGCTGAGTCAAGGGTGGCCGGGCGGCCTAGAGGAAACTTGGCCGCCCCTTCCTCAGCGGAAGGACCTACAAAGAAGGCCAGGAGTGGAACTCTCGTAGGTCACGAGGACTAATCAGTCTGAAGAGACTGCCAAGCATATCACACTGGATTGCGACAAGCAACCAGGTGATGAATGGGATGTTAGTATAGGGAAAAACTCCTTGTTCTTGTAAAGGACACAGGTATTGGTTTGCCTAACATACTACTTGGGAACACAATAAGCTTCGGTTGACGTGTGGGGTTCTTTGACCCTTTGGATCCTTGAATCTGTCCCTTCAAAAACAATAAACAATAAATCCCTCCCTCTGTATTCCTTCTCTGCTGCGCATGTTCCACACAGGTCCAAAGTAATTTTGTACGGAGTATAGATGTTGTTTAAATAGATTTTGTTCTACGATTGGCTTACATGGAAGATCTTCTCGACATGCTCCTTGGCGGAATGTTCATCGACTTGAGGCTGCGTGGAGCGACCCAGCATCTCGTAGATACTGCTCACCACTTCCAGCATCTCCTTCTTGGTTATGAGGCCATCCCCGTTCAGGTCGTACAGGCCGAAGATCCACTGCAGCTTCTCCTGCACACTGCCTCGGGAGACCTTCGACAGGATGCCCAGGAAGTCCTGGGAACAAACAAGTGAATAATTTTTGAAATTGTCTCAAATAGTTCCTGGAAATGTCTCAAATAGTTCCTGAAAATGTCTCAAATAGTTCCTGAAAATGTCTCAAATAGTTCCTGAAAATGTCTCAATAGTTCCTGAAAATGTCTCAAATAGTTCCTGAAAATGTATCAAATAGTTCCTGAAAATGTCTCAAATAGTTCCTGAAAATGTCTCAAATAGTTCCTGAAAAGTCTCAAATAGTCCCTGAAAAGTCTCAAATAGTTCTGGAAATGTCTCAAATAGTTTCTGAAAATGTCTCAAATAGTTCCTGAAAATGTCTCAAATAGTTCCTGAAAAGTCTCAAATAGTTCCTGAAAATGTCTCAAATAGTTCCTGAAAATGTCTCAAATAGTTCCTGAAAATGTCTCAAATAGTTCCTGAAAATGTCTCAAATAGTTCCTGAAAATGTCTCAAATAGTTCCTGAAAATGTCTCAAATAGTTCCTGAAAATGTCTCAAATAGTTCCTGAAAATGTATCAAATAGTTCCTGAAAAAGTCTCAAATAGTTCCTGAAAATGTCTCAAATAGTTCCTGAAAATGTCTCAAATAGTTCTGAAAATGTCTCAAATAGTTCCTGAAAATGTCTCAAATAGTTCCTGAAAATGTCTCAAATAGTTCCTGAAAATGTCTCAAATAGTTCCTGAAAATGTCTCAAATAGTTCCTGAAAATGTCTCAAATAGTTCCTGAAAATGTCTCAAATAGTTCCTGAAAATGTCTCAAATAGTTCCTGAAAATGTCTCAAATAGTTCCTGAAAATGTCTCAAATAGTTCCTAAAAATGCACAAAAAGTAGCATAATGAGAAGTTGAGAACAGACCGGTAATAGTCTCTGAGAATGTCCCGTGAGAGCTGAGAGAGAACCGGTAATATTTTCTGAAATGTCTCAAATAATTTTAAAAAATACAGATAACAAACCGGTCATAATCTGAGGAAATTTACAGGAAATAACAGGCAAATGAACAAGGCAATCACTTCTGAAATAGTTTCTAGCAAGCACAGGAAGTACTGGAAACAGTAAGGTAACAATTCATGAAGAAAGAGATGGAGAAGGAGAAGAAATAGGTGAAGGAGATGGAGAAGAAGATATTTGATATTGGAAGAAGGAGAAGGGGAAGAGAATTCTTGCAAACAAACAGGTAATACAGCTTTTGAAAAAGTTCAGAAGGAGCAGAAGGAGTGCATCTAACGGGTGATTCTCATAGAACATAATCTTATTAACTTATGTCATCGTGCGAAATATCAATGTGAAGACTATGTAGTTGGTGATGATGATTGAAGCTGAAAATCAGGTGTTTTTCACAATACAAGGAGCATTGTTGTCAGGTGTACCTGGAAATCTATATGAGATAGAGCGCTCTACCTGATCTCAGATTGTAGAGCACTCTATCTCATATAGATTTCCAAGAGCAAATTTTTCTGTCTGATTACAAGATTTGGCAGAAATAGCTGAAAACTGGAAAATGAGCAGAAAATACAAGGTTTTTGGGCCAACCTGTATCTAGCACAAGGAAAGTTTGAAGAAATTGATTCTGGACTTCCCTTATGTACCCAAATAATATATTAAAAAATCAGAACTACAATATAAATTGCAAGCACACCCCGTTTTTTATGTCTATATTGACTGGACTAATTCTAAGAGTAGAATAGGACGAGTTTCATGATTGAGATGGGATATTTTGTTGATAAACTATATTTCTACGTTGTTGAAAAACTATCTAGCAACGTTGCGGAGCTAGAAAAGGATAACGCTATCTGTTCTGTCGAATGGTAGACAAGGATAGCAACACCAGTGTTGATTAAATACTGCCATTATAACGTGGATATCACTTTCAGAAAGAAATGTAAAGGGAAGGTGTTATCAGTCATAATGTGCTCGGACATTATATCAATGTTCCCCTTTGTTGTCTGGCGTTGTGTGGTGGAGGGGGCAATTGAAGGGTGATGCGCATAGCATAATTGCGCCAGTTGCCGATTGCCAGCCAATCGAACAGCTCACTTCTCGTAATGTCGATTTTTGCAAAGTGATCTATTGATTTATTGTGATTTATTACAAGTGTCGTCTCGTCTCGTATCGTGATCTGGACCCGGGATCCTGGGAGCAAGGAGGATTTGGACATGAAGGTAGGCCTATTTTATTGTGCACTTAGCCATTTAAATTGTTCAACTTGCTACCCGACGCCAGACAACTCCAAAATGTTCTCGATGTAATTGATACAGTCCACAAACCAGAGTGCTGTTTGAGCCAGCCTCTGTCGAATAAACATAATGTATTGAGCGTATTATAATGTATTTATGAGAAATAGAAAGAAAGATGATTATAGAGGAATATGGAAAGAGAAGGTGTTATCATTCATCATGTATGAGAAGAGAAAAAAGAGGATAGAGAAATGAAAGAAGAGGCATTTTGAGCACACACACACACATGATTACAGCTGTGCTGTTCTTCGTTTTGTTTGAACAGATTTGAATTTACGAACACGACGCTCTGGAGAATTGGATAAAGAAGATTTATTTATTCCTTATTCGCCAACATTGCTATCGGGCCACTTTTCTTTGTTCAGTCACTTGGGTTTGGGATGAGGATATGAAGAGAGAAACAAGGGATGTGAGAGACGGTGAAGGAGAGAAAGAAAAATAGAGCAAGAGGGAAAAGGTGAGAGATGAGGACATGGAGAGAAATACAGGGAATGAGAAACGGTGAAGGGGAAGGAGGAGAAGAGAGAGAGAGAAAGAGAGAGAGAGAGAGAGAGAGATAGAGAGAGCGATGAAGACATGGAGAGAGAAACAGGGAATGAGAAACGTTGAACGGGAGAAAAATAATAGAGATTCATTCACTTGTGTTTGAGGTGGAAACTGTGAGAGAGAAACAGAAAAAAAGAGACGGTGGAGGAGAGGAAGAAAAATAGAGAAAGAGAGAGAGAGAGAGAGAGAGAGTGATTGCATTAGATTTATTTATTTATGTATGTTACAATATTTACTGACTTATACACTAATTTACATTGAATGACGATAATGCTAGTTATTCAAAGAATTTTACAAAGTATCAACAATGAATCAATGAGAATAAAGATTAAATGCAATTAGATTAACGATAATATAATAGTGTGATGTAACTTCATAAATCGGCGGTGTTTCAACAAATAATTATTATCGATTCTCTAAGAAGGATACAAAATATCCTTCCCATTAACATACGACCGGGTTGTGATGAATTAGAGCTGTTGGGAATTATAACTCCCATAACAAGTAATGTTCAAATAGAAACTCTACTTAATAAGTTGAAAACTAGTTGATTTGAATCTTAGAATCATGGGATGAATGAATGAAATTTGAGTGAGTAATAGTGAATACAATATTGCATTGATGATTAAAATTAGATAAATGGAACAAACGTTATAGAGTGGGATTTGAATTGAAATTTTAGAAATTGATTGAGTAATATTGACAATATACAATACCAAAGAACAGAAAATCTTGAGATGGGAAGATGAATATGTATTATGTAGAATTTAGAGAGAGAGTGTGGGAGGGAGGGTGAGAGAAATTTTGCTGACGATGATGCCCACATACTACCAGACTTGTGCGTGGGTGGTTAAACTGATGATGATGATGATTAGGAGTGATGAGTGGACGTACAATTTTGAGTGAGTTCCGAACCAACAGGAAGTGAATTATATCCACTCATTAATTCTATCTAGAGGAGTTGTCGGCTCTTGAAGTGATCACTATTGATATAATTTGGTCAGCAAAGGTATAATTTGAAAAAGAAAATGTAAAAATTGATTAGGACAGACTGAGTGGTGGAAAGGGGGACCGAAAAGAAGAGGAGGAAGGAAATAGAGCAAGAGAGGAGGAGAATGTGAATCAGGGAGAAGAGTTAGTAAGAGACAGTGTGACTGAGAGGGGGAGGAGCTGACTAACAGAGAGGAAAGTGGGAAAAACAAATGGAGAATGAATGAGAAATGAGAGAAAGAGGGGGAAGATGGAGAGAGATTGTGAGAGAGACAGAGAGATAGTGAAAGAGAGAGAGAGAGAGAGTTGGAGAGAGTGGAGAGAGACCGAATACAGCAAGCATCTGCTTTAAATCTCTTGGCATAACAAAAGATTTTGCCTGCTGGCTAGCATACCACAGATAGGCAGAGCTAAGCGGCTTGGAATTGACATTTCGCGATTTGCATTAAATTATTCCATTGGACCCGGAGTTTGCATTGGCTACGGTTATACTTTCTATGACGTATTGGGTGGGATAAGAGATTAGTTCTCAGTAGGAAACTTTTTCTGTAAATTTATTGTTGCTGAGAGACAAATAAGCTAGGAGAACTCTCAGGTTGTTGCAGGTTTAGAAAAAATAAATTTAAAGATTTGTTACGGGAAGACATGGATGTTACAGGTTGTCACAGATTGAGTAAAAAAATAATATAATTTTTGCGAGAAAACAGAAATCACAGGAAAATTATTATTAAGAAAAATCATTATTATAATTATTGACCGAGCGAAGTGAGGTCTAAAGGTGCGTTCAGATATACGCGCCGCGAACATGAGCAATTCACTTTTAATCAGCTGATTATATCTGTATTATTTTTTACAGAAAAGGTAAGATTGATATATGAAAAGCTTGGCATCAGCTGATTGAAAGTGAATTGCTCATGTTCGCAGCGCGTAAATCTGTACGTACCTTTAGATTCAAGTCGACGGTTTTGCATTTCTCTTTATGTTTATATGTTTTTTGTTTATATATTTTTATGTTCCGCATTTTACAGCGAAATGCAGCAATAGGTTCTCTTGAAATTTGACAGGTATGTTCCTTTTTGAATTTCGCGTCGTCGTAAACATACGGTTTTTTTGGAATTTTGCATTTTAAGGATAATACAAAAGGGAAAGGAGTCTCCTTTGAACGCCAAGGATCTTCTTTGAAACTTGACAAACTGGAAACTTGACCGTGTGGAATCGTGAAGAGTTTGGAATAAGCCTAGAACCATCCTTGGTTACTTAAAGGTGCGTACAGACTTCCGCTCTGCTCTGCAACCGAACGTCACTCCAGCAGAGCGATTGATGATCGACCCGGCGAGCAACAGTGGTTAGACCGGGGAACGCGAGAAGATCTAACATCTTCCGTAACGTTCATGATGGGTGCGTGGGCGGAGCGACTGTGGTCGATGGTGGTACGAGGGCGGTACGAGGGAGGAGCGTGCTCGGTGCGTTTTGGAAGCGCGAATATGTGTACGCAGCTTAAAAATCTATGTCAAAAAAATCAAAATCAAAATCAATTTATTCCCATGAAGAACAAAAAATACAAAATATTCACTTTTTACATTATACTTGGAATTTACACTGCAAGGTCTTGGGACCCGTGCGCAGTGTAAGAGTGTTGTATTTTCATTAAGTAAAATTACTAACAAATTTTTTTAATCGTACTGTATTTACTATGTTTTGATTTAAACTAGAAGAATATGAAAAACTGTAAAAAATAAAAGAGAAAAAGACAGAAAGAACTGATAGATAAAGAAAGAGAAAAAGACAGAAAGAACTGATAGACAAAGAAAGAGAAAAAGACAGAAAAGATGTATGCAATATTTCAAGTTAATCAGTCCAGTTCAGACGTGATGATGCGTCAAACATCAAACTTCCTATCCCGTACGTGTATGAGCCAGTCCTTTCCTTTATTATAGTATGGATAGGTTGTTACTTTCCTTGCCCTACTACCATAGGTAAGGAAAGTATTGCTTTCCAAAAAAAAATTAAGGTATCCCAATTTCAAGTTTTCTATACGTTTCAAGGTCCCCTGAGTCCAAAAACATGATTTTTGGGTGTTGGTCTGTGTGTGTGTGTGCGTGTGTGTGTATGTGTGTGTGTGTGTATGTGTGTATGTGTGTATGTCTGTGAACACGATAACTCCATTACTAATTAACCGATTGACTTGAAATTTTAAACTTAAGGTCCTTATACCATGAGGACCCGACAATAAGAAATTCAATAAAATTCAATCCAAGATGGCGGAAAAAATGGCGGATAATTACTAAAAAACCATGCTTTTCACGATTTTCTCAAAAACGGCTCTAACGATTTTCTTTAAATTTATACCATGGATAGCTATTTATAAGCCCTATCAACTGACATGACTCTCATTTCTGGGAAAATTGCAGGAGCTGCGTAATATTCTCGAGAAAAATGGCGGATAATTACTAAAAAACCATGTTTTTCATGGTTTTCTCGAAAACGGCTCCAACGATTTCCTTCAAATTTATACCATGGATAGCTATTTATAAGCCCTATCAACTGACATGACTCTCATTTCTGGGAAAATTGCAGGAGCTGCGTAATATTCTCGAGAAAAATGGCGGATAATTACGAAAAACCATGTTTTTCACTATTTTCTCAAAAATTACGACTGATTTATTTCAAATTCATACTCTGTATAGTTATTTATCAGCTCCATCAATTGGCATGAGTCTCCTTTCTGGGAAACTAATGGGGGGCTCACCCCATCCTTGAGAAATGGACTTTGTAACCTCCATCTCGTGCATGAGGTAGGTAGGTAGAGCAGTCTATAAAAATAACACATAGTCGAGATATTTCATCTGTAGAACAGCTGTTTTGACGACTTTTAGAGAATCATCGGATTTCACAATTTACACAAAGGATAAAGTACTATGAAAACAATTATATACACACATATACAGTAGTCTGATCGTAGTTTCAAATAATTATGTTGCCGCCAATCGTCATTATGTTATTTCTCTAAATTATTGTCGTTTAAGAATGAGGCTCCCAGTTCAATGAGCAAGGAAAGTTGTGTGAGTGTACCACACCAGATTTTTCAAATTGGTACTAACTTAATAAAGTTACTTCCTCAACTTAATGCCAACCTGACAAAATTGGACTGGTTACCAATTTAGTTGCCAATTTTAACAATCTGTTTCGAAGAGGTAGTCTCTCTAGAATATAGTTCTATATTAACATATGATTATATATGCATGTCCCATGAATGAAATTTGAACATTAGTTATGGAAAATCTAGAAGGAAAATTGAAATTTGAGCTTCGGGGTGCACGAGATTCATATTTTTTGAATATATTTTGAAAATTTGAAGATCTACTCACACTTATGCGACTCAGGTCGACAAGAAACTTGACTCTAGTCGAGAGTTTCTCTTGCTGAATTTTTCTTCTCGTGAGATCAGCTGGATGATCCCACACATGCACTCGTTCACTCTCTTCCATCACGGTATCGACAGACGACAAATTTTCCAGCTGCTTTTTTAAGGATGTATTTATCCTTTTAATGTCCTTCAGCGAGTTATCCAAGGGTTGAGACCCAGTGCAATCGAATCTTCATATCATAAACCTACTTTGTTCCAAATTTCGTGAAAATCTTTAGAGCCGTTTTTGAGATCCGTTGAACATAGATATATACCCATATAACTATAACCATATAATCACATAACCAGATAACCACATTACCATATACATATTATTGGAGTTTATCATCTTGAAATCCCAATTTAGAAATATCCACTACTACTTCGGCCTATTCTTATTGAATAAATTGAAATTGGTTCCATATTTTTATATTTTAAAAGGTTCATTATATTTCATAATTGCTCCGAATAACTCAATTAATAGGCCTGAGGTAAGACATGTGGTGGTGATGTAATATGCAGGAAAATTTGGCAATATATATATTATTGATCAACTCACCGCTATATATATTCCTCATAAGACCGGTCGACACGATACGGCAACGACGTATATGCGTTATTTCTCCTTCACATATGAAGCACGTTCAGTTCTCAGCACATCATCATACAGCACGATCCGACACATACACGACAAACTGATAAGCTCTTTTCTTCACTGCACTTCCGAGATGTGACGTCACACTCAATTGCCAAATCAAGGAAGGGAATGGGATAGGTAGTGAATAGAATTTGATATTTTATTTTATTTCGAATAACCTTAATTTTTTAATAATTTGGAAAATATTATCATCTGTAGAATATTTTTGTTTTTGGCCTATCAATCTATCAGCTGTATGGAAGGAGCGCTCTCTGTTATCGGCAATAGGAGATAATGAACTCAGAGATTGGCGCCTACTTTCAATATTCTTTGATTAATGCTGTTTCTATTTTTATTAGAAAATATGCCGTGACAATATATAAATACAGAAATTCCTCGCTTAATATAATAGGATATTGGTAAAATTTATTTTTTGTAATATTATGTTGACAAATGAATGAATTGAATGAAATCACATATGAATGAAAGAAACCTCATGAGGTTTCCTTTAAGATCTATGGATCTTAAACCCATTGAAGTATTCACGAGAAATCCCTCTCAATGATCGTTGAAATGCACCGCGCAATTACACACAAATAACCCCATCAACATCATCGTTCAATTGTGACCCGCAATCAAATTCGAGTACAAATACTGGAACAAATAGCTCCAAATAGCTCCACCAACATCACCTGGAGCATTATTTTCGGGCGAATGCTACGGCGTGTAATTGCTCCGTGGTGGGACATGTAAAAAGCGAAAAATTGGTCCGGTTTGACTCGAACGCACATCAATAAACGATTAGCCCGTGCAAGGGTTGTAGGGGTGTATATATACGGGGTGCAGTCTGGCACTGATTCACAGCTCTTATTTATGGCTTTCGGTTGGATGCTTTCTGCGCTCTTCAATGGTGCGTACACCCGTGTTTCCCAATAAATTCCCCCCTGAACCCTCATATTCACCCCTAAACCCTCTATATTCCCTCAACCCCTCATATTCTCTACTGAACCCCATATATTTGTCTCCATAGCCCCCTGAACTCCCCTACTCCTGATTTTGTTCCTCCAAAAACCCTCATATTCCCTTTAAACCACGAATATTAATTTCTTACAATAACCCCTCAAACTCTCTCCATTCCCTCTAAACTCCTTATAAACCCCCCAAAACCCTCTTATTCCTTCCCACCTGAACACCTCATATCCACCTCTGAACCCCCTATATTTCTCTCCATAACCCATCAACTCCTATTTCTCCCCTATAACCCCTGAATTTCTTCCCAAAACCCCACATTTCCACCCTTGAATACCTCATATCCACCTCTGAACTCCCCTATATTTCTCTCTCTTCATAACCCGTCAACTTCCTATTTCTCCCCTAAAACCACTGAATCTCTCCCCAAAACCCCTCATATCAACCCCTGAACCCCTCATTTTTGCCTCTGAACTCCCTATATTTTTCTCCATATCCTGTCAACTCCCTATTTCTCCCCTATACACCCTGAATTACTCTCCAAAAACCCTTCATTTTCACCCATAAACCCCTCATATTCACCCCTGAACCCCTCATTTTCGCCTCTGAACTCCCTATATTTCTCTCCATATCCCGTCAACTCCCTATTTCTCCCCTATACACCCTGAATTACTCCCCAAAACCTCTCATTTCCACCCCTAAACCCCTAATATTCACCCCTGGGCACCTCCTATCCACCTCTGAACTCCCTATATTTCTCTCCATAACCCGTCAACTCCTATTCCCCCCCTATAACCCCTGAATTTCTTCTCAAAACCCCTCATTTTCACCCCGAAACCCCTTATATTCACCCCTGAACCCCTCATTTTTACCTCTGAACTCCTTATATTTCTCTCCATGACCCGTCAACTCCTATTTCTTCCCTATAACCCCTGAATTTCTCCCCCAAACCCCTCATTTCCACCCCTAAACCCCTAATATTCACCCCTGAGCACCTTCTATCCACCTCTGAACTCCCTATATTTCTCTCCATATCCCGTCAACTCTCTATTTCTTCCCTATAACCCCTGAATTACTCCCCAATACCCCTCATTTCCACCCCCAAACCCCTAAAATTCACCCCTGGACCCCTCATATCCACCTCTGAACTCCCTATATTTCTCTCCATAACCCATCAACTCCTATTTCTCCCCTATAACCCCTGAATTTCTCCCCAAAACCTCTCATTTCCACTCCTAAACCCCTTATATTCTCCCCTATACCCCATACATTTCTCCTAGAAACACTCCAGATCTCTGCAAACCCTACTATCCAAATATCCTCCCAAAAATGCATTCCCTTATACTTACCCCCCTCCCCTAATTACAACCTAGAAACTTCAATTCCCCCGTCTGAGCCCCCCTGATTTATCTTTCTCCACTCAGTTCTAAACGTTTCATACTTTCCCTCTCACATCCTTACGGTCAATTTATTTATTTTTTTTTTACAACAATGCTGTTTTATTTATAATTTACAGTCAAGTGTTAATGGGAAGGATATCCTTCGAGATATCCTTTTTCAACGGATGTACTCTCAAAAGTTCATACTTCAGGATCCATTAAATTTAGACCAAATAATTGGTTATTTCAAAACATATCAATCCTCCTCCACATTTTATTTATTTATGTATTTGTGGATACAATTACAAATCATATAAATATGATTGAGAAAGAATAACAGGCATCGCTCAGAACTATTCTTTTCCCAAATTTTTATACTATTCTATTCCCAAATTTTTATACTATTCTATTCCTAAATCTTGATTTTTACAAAAAAGGTTATGTTCTTATATTATTGTAGTGAGAAGAATACTCAAATATAAAGTTTTTTTTTTGTGTAGTTGAGAAGTTGATATTGAGGTAATTATTCATATTGGAAGAAAAAGACTAGGAAATTGTTAAAAACCACAGATTTATTGATACTTAGAAAGATCTGATAGACTCAGAGATTGATTTCTGATAAACTCAGAGATTGACAATGGTGTAATAACCAAAACCGGTCTTTCTAAGTATCAATAAATTTGTTGTTCTTGACAATTTCCTAGTCTTTTTCATCCAATCAAATATAAAGAGTTAAGATGAAGAAAACTTAAATAGAAAGAAATAGTAGGCTAATATTTGATCTCTGATATTACCTATGAATATTAAAGTCTATAGATTATTATACTCCATGAAGAAATCACTCATATTCTTATTATTATTATTTTGAACGCTAGAACTTAACCCGAAAAATATTTTTCCTTTTTTGTGTAGTTGAGAAGTTGATATTGTGGTAATTATTCATATTGAATGAAAAAGACTAAGAAATTGTCAAAAAACCACTGATTTATTGATAATTAGAAAGACCGGTTTCGGTTATTACACCATTGTCAATCTCTGATAAACTAAAACTGATAAACTAAAACAAGAGCAGCAGAATATATACTAGTAGGCGAGTACTGCTATTGGTCGAGGGCATGAACGCCTGCCATTGGCCTAGCTAGACAGTCTCCTCCCCCTCAACGTTAGTCAATTAGTCAATAGTTTTTCCATTTACATATTTGTTTTATTATCTTTCACATTTGTTTTTTTGGTTCTTATTTTGTACTAAAAGTAAATTTTATTATCATGGCGATTCTGTTGCTTAAGCCGCCATTTTGTCACACCGTTGAGGGGGAGGAGACTGTCTAGCTAGACCAATGGCAGGCGTTCATGCCCTCGACCAATAGCAGTACTCGCCTACTAGTATAAATTCTGCTGCTCTTGTATTTAGTTTTAGTTTATCAGAGATTGACAATGGTGTAATAACCGAAACCGGTCTTTCTAATTATCAATAAATCAGTGGTTTTTTGACAATTTCTTAGTCTTTTTCATTCAATACGAAAAATATTTGATGATTTACAAAAATGAAGAAATTTCAGTCGGAATCTGAATGCCGTTCTCTCACTAATAATTTAATTTCAGTTTCAATTTTTCAAATGTTTCAATAATTTAAATTTCTTGCTTTCAAGATCGAGTAATACAAACATAAACTTTATTGTAGGCTATACTTTGACACTATAGTGAGGTCCACGTTATAATGGCATTGTTTGATTAGCAATGGTGTTGCTATCCTTGTCTATCATTCAACAAAGCGGATAGCGCTATATCTTTCTCGCTTTTGCTCTGTTGCCAGATCGTCTTTTAACAATGTAGAATTAATAGTTAATTAACAAAATATTTCATCTTAATTATGAAAATTCATTATAAGATTATTGAAAAATATAACTCATTGCTTAATAAAATTAATTGATTATCTTGAACTAGAATGAACCATTGATCTATATAATTATATAAAAGCGAAATGGCACTCACTCACTGACTGACTCACTCACTCACTCGCAGAACTAAAAATCTACCGTACCAAAAACGTTCAAATTCGGTAGGTATGTTCAGTTGACCCTTTAGAGGCGCGCTAAGAACGGATTTAGAAAAATTTCCTAAGATACGCCCAAAATCTGCGTTTTTCCAGCGTTTTTTAGCGTTTTCACAGCTTTATCGAGAACAAATGGACAGAAAATGTTCAAATTCAGTACAGAAACTCAGCTAGGGTGTAATAATGTTGTGTTAGAAGGAATTTGCAATAACGTCAAAGATACGCCCGAAATTGGCATTTTTTTTTGCTTTTCCTCAAATTTATCGAGTACAAATGAACAGAATTTGTTCAAATTTAGTACAGAAGCTAAGCTAGGGTGTAATGATGTTGTATTAGGAGGAATTTGCAATAACGCCAAAGATACGCCCAAAATCTGCGTTTCTCCAGCGTTTTTTTTGCAATTTTCTCAGCTTTGACTTTTTGATGGAACGAAGCATGCTTAAATGAGAATGCAGACGAGCGAGGCGAGTCCGCTGATCTCATGTTTGGACGTTCCAGTCGGGGGTCCAGGGAGCGGAGCCTCCTGGCTAGACGAATATGGCGAGCGAAGCGAGCCTGGCGGCTAGTTATATCAATGAACCTGTATCAGTTACCGTCTATAGAAGGCATTGACAAGACAGAGGATCGGCAACGTTTTTTCTATCTTTCTCCGCTGCTATTATAACGTGGACCTCACTATATAGTTTTATACTACCATAGTTTTCATTGGGCTGAATGTTATTCTGATGCTCATTTGAGTAGTGTGAAATCGTTTTAAATTCGAGAGAAGGTTCAGACTTTTAATGGAAAACGAATGACTGGGAAAGTGAGCTCGCTGCACACCTGTTGCTCTGTAGGCTATCAAAACTCTGCCCGTTCACACAGAATATTTAGGCAAGTTTTGAACTCTGGACTGGCAAGTTGGTACAGATAAAACAACCTACATTCACCCTATCAAATTCAATTTAATCAAAATCTACTCGGCTTTGTTGGGAATCGATCTCTTTTGCTGTGAGGCCAACTATAGTGAGTCCCACGTTATAATGACAGTATTTGATGAACATTAGTGTTGCTATCCTTGTCTATCATTCGATAAAGCAGATAGCACTACCTTTGCAACGTTGCTAGATAGGTTTTCAGCAATGTAGGAATATAATTAACTAACAGAGTATCCAATCACAACTATGAAAATGAATTTTTTAATCATTGAAAATATATATTTTCCTATACGAATAAAATATAATTGATTATCTCAAACAAGAATGGACGTTTCATACTATATCTGATATACCGGTATCACAGCTATCATGTATAGAAGGCAGTGGCATGGCAGAGAATCGGCAACGCTGTTCTTCTATCTTTCTCCACTGCCATTAGTACGTGAACCTCACCATAGAAAAATACCACAGGCCAAATCCCAAGACGGTTCCAATAATTCTTTTTCATAAAACACCCCAAATTTAGCCAGGTCATGCCACTTTCAAATTATTCTTTATTTACACTCAAATTCACAAACCAAAATACAAATTCCAAATTCATATTTCAAGAATAAATTAGGTAAATCACAATATTTACTTACAGAGAAGTCCAAACTTTGAAGAAGCTATAAAATTTTCAGATGGAAAAAATCCAACACACTATCTATCACTGAGAAATCATTGTTATAGAATATAATAGAGGATGAAGAAGAATATACGAATAAGAAGGGAGAATACAGAATAATCATAATCAAGCATCAAACATAATATTAAAATATGATTATTCTGTATCCTCCCTTCTTATTCGTATTTTCTTCTTCATCCTCTATTATATTCTATAACAATGATTTCTCAGTGATATATAGTGTGTTGAATTTATTTCATCTGAAAATTTTATTTTATATTTAATCAAACAAATTAAAATAGTATCTCAAACAAACAAATAGTATCTCAATAATAACAGCACAATCAATTTATAAAATTAATAATATTACAAACGTACGCATAATTTAAGGAACGTCAATAAGTTAAAAACGACAGCATATGCTTACACTATTAGAATTTTTTAATTTTTGCTGGCTGAAGTTTTGAAATTTTCCTTTTATTGTCACTGCCGCCTGCCTCAACAATAAAAATGTACTATTACTTGTGTAAAACAATTTTTCCCTTTTCCTTATTATTTCATTCCTTTCTAATAAATTTCCATTCTTCCCTTTTTTCATTACTTTGATTCTTTATCAAAATCTGATGTATATTTCTTATTTTATTTTTGCATTTTGTATCAGTTTTCTTTCATTTTTTACTTAAAATTTTTGAAGTGTAATATTTATTTTGTCTAAGTTTATTATTTATCTTTTGTAACTCATTTTTTCCTGTAACTGGGCACCCGCCGAAAAACCTTTGGGTTTGGCAGGACCCTCAACTGTTTGTATTGTGAATAAAAATTTTGATTTGATTTGATTTGATTGACATGTTTCGGACATTGATGTCATTTTCAAGCGATCACTTGAAAATGACATCAATGTCCGAAACATGTAGTGATTAAATAATTCATAAAGGGAACTGAGATTTCTATTTTTCTTTCTATTTCTATAAAAAGTAGCCACATACAGGAAAGAGATAAATAAGTAAAGATAATTTCAAATCAAGGTTTGGAGCAGTTTAAAGCTGCTTTTCATGTGGATGGAATACGTATATGGATAAATAAATGGATGAATAACAATGAATAAGAGAATAAGTTGAAAACAATAATAATTTACTCACCTCGAAACTAATTTTCCCCGTCTGATTATGTTTGATTGTATTGAACACATAATGCGCGTACTGGCTGGCATCTGGAACAAATTATATTCCATGAAATTGGATAAAATTTGATTGAAGATTCATTATAAATTGCAGTTGACCAACTGCTGGAATATAACAATAATTATGATCGATTGCAGTATCCAATGACCGGGGAGAAGACACAGACTTGAAAGATTCATTGGGCGATATGAATAAAGTTGAGCATTTGCTTATACTTCTAAAATTGCACTATTGTATTTTCTGTGTTTATTATTGATTATGACGATTCAATGTTGTGAAGCTTGTCTTTTATATGCAACTACTTGGATAAATAAAATTTGATTTGATTTTTTGATGGAGCATTTGCTTCATTTTCTATGAATAAACGTGAGCAAAACCTTTTGCTCATGCTCATCAAAAAAATAGTTTGAGCATTTGCTCAAAAGTAAAAGCTTTTGCTCGAAATTGTATAAATGAACAAGAGCTGATCTTTGCTCATCTTTTAAAGCAAATGCTTCAAAAAAGGTGAGTCTAGTCTAGAGCAGCATATCACCTTTTGCTCATAGTAAAATGACTCAACAAATTCGTATGTGGAAGAGGAAACTATCTATACCAGATACGATCACAACCAATAGTTGAGAAATATAAAACTCTTTTTAGATTCAACAATGAAATATATCACCATTATCCCTACAAAAGAATGAATACAAAAGATAGCTACCTGTTATGAAGATAGCCATCACAAAATAGGAAATAGGCATTTAAGAAGATGAGAGTGTAGACGATTATAAGAAGGCTATTGATATCATAAGAATATGCTGAAGATTATTATAGAGATGACATTTTTCACGCTATTATTTCAAAATTCTAACCTAAAACTCTATTCATAAATAGAAAACAGAGCAGACGACGCAAACACAAGCGGTGCACCCTACTTGCATATTTAGCGCTTCCGTGAGCTATAAAAACAAAGTAAGGCTAAAAAAGCGAATCAGCTGATGAAAAATCTTTAAAATACGTGAGCATTTGCTCCAGAGTTCAGGAGCATAAGGTAAGATTATAAGGTAAAGCTTATTCATAAAAAATGAGGAAATGCTTTTGCTTCTACCTTTCGCTCATGAGCAAAATCTCATGCTCCATGCTCTTGCTCATGAGCATTTGCTCTTGTTTTATTCATATGGGCCAATGTATTTTTCTATCACATGAATGATTTGGTCGATAAATGGATAAGAGTCACGGAAATATGTCTAAAACAGATATAAGCGAAACTTAATTTAATTTAAGTGAAATAAATACTTATTAGGTTGAAATTGATCTTGTGACGAGTAATTCAAATTTATTGATGTTTTCTCAATCATAGGGAATAATATGTTTCCAACAATTTTAAGATTGGAAGCATGAAAATACAAATGCAGTTCTTGAAATTGAGGTAAAGGATGATATTCATCCGAAGCCACGGCAAAGTTTGAAGCTTTCGAATCACTAACATAACTGAATGTGACAAAGTTGATGAGAGATGATTCTGTCTTTGTCTGAAAGAAGTACAACCAACTATCCTTGAGAGACAATTATTATCATTCTTGTGCTCATTGTGAAGAGATGGCGCACCCTCAAACACTACAGTCGCACTGCACTCTTGCCTTTCATATTATTCTTCTCTCTGTCTCTTCTTTTTTCTTCTTTTTCTTCCGCTTCTCCTTCTTCTTGTTCTTCTTGCTCTTGTTGTTGTTGTTGTTGTTCTTCTTCTTCTTCTTCTTCTTCCTTCTCTTCTTCCCCTTCACCTTCCTCTCCAATACCTTCTTACTTCAACTACTTATTTCCCTTCTTCTTCTTCTATCTCTCCTCCTCCTCCTCCTCCTCCTCCTCCTCCTCCTCCACCATCTTCTCCTGCTTCTTCTTCATAATTTTCTCCTTCTCATCCTCATCATCTTCATCCTCCTCCTAGTTTTTCTCCTTCTTGTCAGCAAGATCTTCTTTTTCTTCTCCTTCTCCTTTTCCTCCTTCTATTTCTCCTTGCCCTCCTTCTCCTTCTACAACTTCATCTACCTCTTCATCTTCTCATTTCTCTCATCATCTTCTCTTCCTTCTTCTTTATATTCATCTCCTTCTCTCCGTTGCCTTCTTGTCAGCAAGTTCTTCTTTTTCTTCTCCTTCTTCATTTCCTCCTCCTCATTCTCATTTTCCTCCTTCTCCTTCTACAACTTCTCCTACCTCTTCATCATCTCATTTCTCGTATTCTCTTCTCTTTCTTCTTCTTTCTATTCATCTCCTTTTCCCCGTCTCCTTCTTGTCAGCAAGTTCTTCTTTTTCTTTTCCTCCTCCTCCTTCTTATTTTCCTCCTTCTCCTTCCACAACTCTCCTACCTCTTCATCATCTCATTTTTCTCATTCTCTTCTCTTACTTCTTCTTTCTCTTCATCTCCTTCTCTCCGTCTCCTTCTCTCCGTCTCCTTCTTGTCAGCAAGTTCTTATTTTTCTTCTCCTTCTTCTTTCCCTCCTTCTCCTTCCACAACTTCTCCTACCTCTTCATCTCCTCATTTTTCTTACTCTCTTCTCTTCCTTCTTTCTATTCATCTCCTTTCCTCCGCCTCCTTCTTGTCAGCAAGTTCTTCTTTTTCTTCTCCTTCTTCTTCTGCTTCTCCAGTCTTCTCCTCCCTCTCCCGCTTCTCCTGTCTTTTTCTTCTTCTCCTCCATCACCTTCTCTATCACCTTCTTCTCCTTTTTCTTCTTCTTCCTCTTTTTCTTCTGTCTTCTGCTTCTCTAGTCTTCTTCTCCTTCTTCCGCTTCTCCTGTATCCTTCTTCTTCTAGTTCCCCTTCTTCTTCCCTCCTTCTTATTCTACGTTTTTTCCTTCTCCTCCTGTTTCCTACTTCTTTTTTTCATTTTCACCTCCCTTTTCCTCTTCACCAATTTTTCTTCTTGTCATCCTCCTTCTCCTCCACCTTCTTCCCCCACTTCTTCTTCTTATTCATTTTTTCTCCTCCTTCTACTTCTTCTTCTTATTCATTTTTTCTCCTCCTTCTACTTCTTCTTCTTGAACTTCTTTCGCATTGTTAGCACGGCACGGAGTATTCCCTTTAATCAGGAAAGCGCGCGCTTCTATTCGAATCTGATGACTATAAAAGGCTTGTAAGCCAGAGCAGTTGCCTTCAACCACGGAGTGAGTGAACAATCTCCCCATTTTCTGTGATTCAAAGCGCTATTCCTTTAGTGCTCAACTTACTTGCTGAATTGCATAGGACAGCATCTATTATGATGCTAAGTACACACACACACACACCACACACACACACACACACACATACAGACCAATACCGAAAACCACTTTTTTGGACTATAGGGACCTTGAAACGTATAGAAATTTAGAAATTGGGGTACCTTAATTTTTTCGGAAAGTAATACTTTCCTTACCTATGGTAAAATGGCAAGGAAAGTAAAAATCGATGTGTGTGTAGCTGAACCGATAGTACTTTGGAATAAACTAATTACACTTATTTCACATATAATTTTATAAATTGAAAATGTATGAATTCAGGGCTACTTTCTTGTATTCATAAAATAGAATTATAGTACCCTTTTAAATAATAAAACAATTTGTATTCTTGTTTTATTATTTCATCAATTTTAAAGAGTACTAAATTCTATTTTATAAATTCCATAATCTGTAAGTAGGCTACAACAGAAGCGATATTATTGGGTTGAAATTGATCGTGTGATGAGTGATCAAAATCGATGTTTCTACAGTATAGAAAATGTGCTCATGGAATATTGAACATTGGAAGCCTATGAGATGGATCTTTAAGTTTAAACGCAGCTCTTGAAACTGAGGTAAAGGATGATATTCATCCGAAGCCACGGCTAAGTTTGAAGATTTTGAATCACTGACATAACTGAATGTGACAAAGATGATGAGAGATGATTCTGTCTTTGTCTGAAAGAAGTACAACCAACTATCCTTGAGAGACAATTATTATCATTCTTGTGCTCATTGTGAAGATATGACGCACCCTCAAACACTACAGTCGCACTGCACTCTTGTCTTTCATATTATTCTTCTCTCTGTCTCTTCTTTTTTCTTCTTCTTCTTCTTCTTCTTCTTCCTCCTCTTTTTCCCCTTTACTTCCTCTCCAACACCTTCTTTCTCTAACTACTTATTTCCCTTCTTCTTCTATCACTCCTCCTCCTCCTCCACCATCTTCTCCTGCTTCTTCTCCATAATTTTCTCCTCTTCATCTTCATCATCTTCATCCTCCTTCTAGTTTTTCTCCTGCTTGTCAGCAAGTTCTTCTTTTTCTTCTCCTTCTCCTTTTCCTCCTTCTCCTACTTCTTTTCCTCCTTCTCCTTCTACAACTTCTTCTACCTCTTCATCTTCTCATTCTCATCTTCTCATCTTCTTATTCTTTTCTCTTTCTTCTTCTCCCTTTTCCTCCCCTTCTCCCCGTTCTACTTCTCCTTCTTCATCTTTCACTTCTTCTTCTCTCACATCTTCTCTAACCACTTCTTCTTCTCCTCCTTCTCCTTCTTCTTCTTTTTCTTCTTCTCCATCTCCTTCTCTATCACCTTTTTCTTCTTTTTTTTCTCTTCTCCTTTTTTCTTCTTTTCCTTCTGTCTTGTTCCTCCCCAGTCTTCTTCTCCTTCTTCCGCTTCTCCTGTCTCCTTCTCCTTCTTCTCCTCCTTCTTCTTCTTCTTCTTCTTCTTCTTCTTCTTCTTCTCCTCCTTCTTCTTCTTTTTCTTCTTCTCCTCCTTCTTCTTCTTCTTCTCCTTCTTCTTCCCTCCTTCTCCTTCTTCTTCTTTTTCTTCTTCTCCCACTTCTTCTTCTTTTTCTTCTCCTTCTCCTTTTCCTCCTTCTCCTTCTTCTCCTCCTTCTCCTTCTTCTTCTTTTTCTTCTTCTCCCACTTCTTCTTCTTGAACTACTTCTTTTGCATTGTTAGCACGGCACAGAGTCTGTACTCCCTTTAATCAGGAAAGCTCGCGCTTCTATTCGAATCTGATGACTAAAGAGGCTTGTAAGCCAGAGCTTTTGCCTTCAACCACGGAGTGAGTGAACAATCTCCCCATTTTCTGTGATTCACCGCGCTATTCCTTTAGTGCTCAACTTACTTGCTGAATTGCATAGGACAGCATCTATTATGAGCCTAAGTAGAGAGATAAGTCTATCCGTCTCTTGCCAGAACAGAATGGAGATAGGATTGATTGATTGAGTACTTTATTTATGTAGATTACAATATACTGGCTCATACACTTATATACAATAGCTTACAATACAGCAAAATTATAGATGAATTTACATAATATAGACTAAGAAAATAATTATTGAACTGTATATGATATGAAAAAGCAATTTGTAATATAATAACTATAGATAATTATATTGTTATGCATCTACAAAAATTGGCGGAGCTTTGGACATATCAATGTCCATTCTTCGGAAAGAATATTAAAAATATCCTCCCCACTAACTCTCTACCAAAAGAGAGTTAGGACAGAGACAAACGAGGCGTTCTTCTCTGACAAATCGGCACATGCCAGTTATTTCTCTGATTGTGTTTGCGTATCGAGAATCTATAGTGACAGTGACAAGGCAGAGAATCAGCGATGCTGTTCTCTCATCTCTCTTCTCTGTCATTATAACCTGAAACTCACTATATGAGAAACTCTGAGCGAGAGAAAGTTATTTGATATTAATTTCCCATTGAGCTTAACGTGAGGTCCACGTTATAAACCAGTATTTTTTTGTTAACATTGGTGTTCATATCCTTGTCTATCATTCGAAAAAGCAGATAGAGCTATCATCTTCTGCTGCACAACGTTGCTAGAACGATTCTTAACATTATTAATTAACAAAATATCCAATCTAAACTATGAAAATTTGATCATTGAGAATAGTATCTTAAGTCACAAGGACGGGAAGGGCCGTTTTGCAGGCGAGAATGATGTTCCTAGTCGAGGCGTTAGCCGAGACTAGAATTTCATTTGTGCACTGCAAAAGACATTTACGTCCAAGTAGCTTACACTATATTTTGTCATAAAAATCTAGAAAAGAATAATTATTGAAAAACAGAAAACATTACCTCGTGCTGACATTACTACATGCATTCTATGAACATAACCTAGTTTACAAGTTTCGAATCTCTTTTCGAAATTTCTTGATTGTAGTTGACAAAACATCCACCTGGAGCGCTAAAAGGCGGCAGTTTTGCTGTTCCAAATTCTGAACTTGGGAACAAACTCGACTGTGAAGAAAACATAAGATTTTATTACAGTATGCTGTAATGAGAATCATATGTTTATTTGTTCTACAATCAGATGTTTATTGGCTTGATTTCATGGATGTGAAACAGCTGAAATTGAATGACTATGACAAAAATATATTTCCCTGTCGAATGAGATATAATTTGATTATTTTTTTAAACGAGAACCAACAGTTTATATTACATCAGATATACCGATATCCTTCATAGAAGGCAGTAGCATAGTAGAGAGTCGGTATCGCTGTTCTCCTATCTTTCTCCACTGACATCATAACGTGGTCCTCACCAGAGATTTCACAAACTCTCCATTTCCAGCGCACAAGAAGGAAATTTCAACTTAATAAAGTGTTCAGCTCTCCCGTTCGGAGTATGTTAAATTAAGTTTCAATTACAATTATGGCGAGATAAGTTCAAGTCAAAAATAAGTTTATTTCCGAATCTTTCTAAGATTATAAATGTTTCACACCCCAGGGATTTTTTTCTGTTTTGCAGTTGACAATATCAAACAGATGGGAATTTATGCCCAGTCTAAATTAGGTTTGTATTATTGTCAACTACACTCCACCACTTCCAGTCAGTAAAAGCATTCTACAAGGTCACCAGCTCATCTTGTTTTTCGTTTGGGGTGTCCAAAACCCCAGAGTGTCTTTTACGTAGGACTTTTATCAAACACTTTTATTACAAAGATTTACTTGTATTGTCACTACAAATGTGGTATGGGATGATGGATCAGATTGTAATAAATGCTATGATTCTCTACAATTTGAGATTCAAAACAATAAAATGAAGAGACGTGAGTTTCTGATGAAGTTTACATTGGCAATGATCAAGCCATTCGTTCAAACCGGATTAGAAGCTCCAACACTCAGGCGGAACATACGTACTTCTAAAATTTGTATAAATATTGATAAGCAGTGCTTTACTTTTGATTTCTGTATGCACTTGGAACAAAAATGATTAAGAAAGGATGAAGTATGGGCTAAGTACTTGTTTTGTTCATATTTTTCAAAGAAAAATTCAAAATTAAATTGGGGTGTTCAACACCCCAGTGTGTCTACTGTGTTAGCATAAAGTAAGTGTGTCTCTGTAGGGATACAAAGCTTAAAAGTAAACAATATACAAATCAAAAATGTTTATTAAAGTTCTAAACTCCCAGTGCCGGTTGCACAAGAGCCGGTTGAATTTTAATCGTGGTTAATTTCACAAGAAACAACCGGAGAAGCCAAAGCCTTCTCTGATTGGTCCTCTTGGGATGAATCACGGTTAAAATTTAACCGGCTTTTATGCAACCGGGCCTCAGCATCTATTCAATGGATAGCGCTAGAGTTATTTATTAGAATGAGTACAGTTCAAAGTGAACCCCAGTACAGTATAAAACTCTTGGAAAAGAGTTTCTTGTTGGAAAAATGTTTCAAATCTACCTCATACTCTATCTCTATCACTACTTTATCTCTACCTCTATCTCTATCTCTATCTCTTCTCACACTCTATCGCTGAACGTAATCATATATATTCTCTGGAAAAGTAACCTCTAGAAGGCAGCGGATAAATTCATTAACCCTTGCAAAGCAATTTCGTCTCTATTTGCCGAAGTCAATTAATTTTCTTGTATAGGGGAGGAAATAGCTGCCTACCCGACCTACAAAGGTGATTAATTAGCTGGTATTGATTAGACAGGGCACTGAATAGAGTGGATCCTTCACTCTACCGAGACACCATCGTAGAGTCTTTTCAGGTATTTATTTCGAGCTTCAGGTATTTTATACGTCGACCTTAAAACTTCACTCTGTCATGAAATTGTATTAACTTTAGGGCAGCATAAGTACAATAATGAATCTATCTCTTAAGTAACCTTTTCAGGTATTTATTTCGAGATTCAGGTTTTCTATACGTCGACCTTAAAACTTTACTCTGCTATAAAGTAATTGATTAACGTAGAGTGCAATAATTTGAGTACAATAATTAATCGATCTCTCATGTACCATTTATATCCTCTCATTACAATTTCCGTAAAATATTTGACTGGAAGTATTCAATCTTGGGCTTATTCAAGTGATGGTAAAAACTCTTGAGGCCTGTTTAGACTCTCCTGAGAATCGAAATTGTTCTAAATACCTGAGTCTTTCAGTCCAGTGATATGAATATCCATCAGAATATCATCACTGTACTATTATGTACAGTGAGGTCCACGTTATAATGTTTATGATTAGCAATGATATTGGTATCCTTGTCTATCATTCAACAAAGCGGATAACGCGATCTCTTTCTCGCTTTGCTCTGTTGCCAGATCGTCTTTCAACAATATAGAATTAATATTCAATTAACAACATATTCCATCTTAATTATGGAATAATTGGAGAATATAATTTCTCTGCTCAATAGAAAAGAATTGATAATTTTAAACGAGAATAAACAGTTGATATTACATCAATAAACCTGTATCAGCTACCATATATAGAAGGCATTGACAAGACAGAGGTTCGAGAACGTTTTTCTCCTATCTTTCTCCACTGCCATTATAACGTGGACCTCACTATAGAAGTATAGAAGTATAGAAGCTTGGATTCACTCAAGCAATAGTGAAAAACTCTTGAGGCCTGTATAAACTCTCCTGAGACTTGAAATAGTTTGAATACCTGAGTCTTTCAATCCAGTGGTATGAATATTCATAAGAATATCATCACTGTACTATTACGTAGAAAGATAAACTGATTGGTTTTGAAGCATCTAAATTTGAAAATCTACTTTGTGAAAATAATTACGGACTGAACATTTTGTGAAGTGAACAACTACAAGATCTAACCTATTTCTTTCTATGTGTAACCTTATTCAAATTTGGGAGAGGAATAGCACAAGGTTATTTTATATTTCCTCTCCCTATCATTTTGATGATTTACTTATTGTAGGAAACAATAAAGAATCAATCTTATTCCAAGATCCAATAACTTATGAATTGAGGGGGCAGGAAAGTATTGTTCAAATTATTGGGTTATCACAAACAATACAATGATCGAAAAAGAAAAAAACAGGCTATTGCCCAAAACTTTTTCAATTTCCTAATTTAGTTTCAAATTGACCAAATATTAAACATAGGTTATGTCCATTTCAATTTCTACACCAAATCACGATTTGAGAATATAGATAAGAATAAAACAAACCATTTATAGATAACATCTTAACAGATGGTAAAAACATGTATGAATATAGCTGTCATGTACATAAAATATGTTGTGGATAGTGCTCCTTCGTGACTTATTACCTCCAAAACCCCGATATGAATTTAATTTCTATGCTGTACTGGAGAAAAAGATGATTAATTCTTCCGAAACAAGTCAGAAACACATGGTACCATCCTGCCAAAAATATTTCTTATCCTGCCGTCTAACCGCTGATTTATTAATTTTACAGAAAAAAAATTGGGGAAGCACCGGCTTTGAATAGAGAGGAAACTTCCGCTGAGCTCACACTCTCTCTTAACCTCTCTCTCTATCTCTATCTTTCTCTCCAGTTCTCTCCCTCTCTCTTTCTCCATTTTCCTCTTCTATACCGCATCTCTTTCCTCGATCAACCACAAACTTCACGGTTCGATACTCGAAATACCCCTTACTCTACACGAAAATATAAAATAGAATTGGCCGAATTATTGGGGAAAAAACGAGAGGAATTTTATCGAATTTATCCAAGTGGTAGATGCAGTCTTGTAGCGGTTATTACCATAATTTATTGGACTTGTCTCCTTGCCCTCAGCTTCTGAATAACTCATTCAATTTCTGCCACATAAACTATTTTTGATACCGAACGTTCAGGAGATCATGATAATATAATAAAAACGTTTGGAGCTTCTCTTCTAAGTTGTGGATTATATAGTGTGCCATCTATGATGACACATAGAGAGGTTAATAGTATTTTATCTGTGGAAAGTGGTATATTTCTAGAAAAATTACAGACCTGGAATAATGAAAATAACCAAATTGTGAGAGACATCTTGGAGAGAATAATCGTAATCTATAATTGTAATCTAGAATGATAGTAATCAGATGTAGATCGTAGAAACCTATACTATTATACGAGTAACTTCTGTCTATATATTTAGATGTTTGTATTCACTGGATCTCGAAAACGGCTCAATCGATTATCAATTTCATAATTGAACAATTCAACAATTTGAAAATTGTTTGTATATGAAGGCCGAATAGTGACAATTGGGCGAAAGTCTTCAACCTATTCTATTAAACCAGCAATTTCTGTTTAGATGTTTATAGGTTTGTATTTCACCGGATCTCGAAAACGGCTCTAATGATTCTCACTAAATTCAAAAGATAGTAGGTTTGTAATATAAAGATTCGATTGCACTAGGTCTCATCCCTGGGAAAAATTGCTGAAGGACATTAAAACGATAATTATCATTCATCCTTGAAAAAACAGCTGATAATAATCATCTCGTCGTCTGTTGGTGATGGAAGTGAGTGAGCGAGTTCATGTGTTTGGGACTGTGTCAAAATTATGACTCAGCTGTTGAACTTTTGTTATCATTCAATCAGGTACTTAGTGACGGTTGCAAAAAAGTCGGGTTATTTTCAATCCTTATTAATTGCAGTAGATCCATCTTTTTGAAATGGTCTTCTCTGATTTGGCTCACGTGAAGTTAATCAGGATTAGAATTTAACCGGCTTTTGTGCAACTGGGCCTTTGTGAGGGAAATTCTTGCATTCCTTTGGAAATTAATCTCAATATTTAGTGTTATTAGATAGAACATTTCTGTATGAATGTTATTATAATTTCCTCTTTCGTGATAGTTTTTTATGCTTTTGTACTCCAGAGCGAAGCTTGGTCCCCGATATTAATAGTAATTCATTCATGAGAAATATCATCTTCCCAGTAATAACACAAATCTGGGATAGGGAATTCATTTATCAATTGAAACTGGAATAGAAAATTCATTTATTGATTGACATCAAGTCAGTATAGTCCCTAGAGAATCAACAGATATTTGAATAAAACACCAGAACAAATGTCCCCCAATCCAGTAAATCGCTCACATTAGACGATAAATTTTCATGTAAAGGTGCAAAAATATTACAAATATTCAGATGTTCAACACACAGAATGAGAAAGCAGTAGGTCACTCATCGAATTTTAGACCGGTTGCGCAAAATCCTGTTAGATTTTAATAATGATTAAATGCTACGAGAATCAACCAGAGGAGATTTTTTCGGATAAGGTTTCACTGATTGGTTCTTGTGACATTCTATCATGATTGAAATTTAACATGGTTTTGTGCAACTGGGCCATAGACTGTGTTTATGTGATAATTGACTGACGTCTTTCGTGGTTATTTATTTATTTTTTGATGCAATTACAAATCATATGAATATGATCGGGATAGAACAACAAAACTATTCTGTTCCCAAATTTTGATAAATAATAGAATGTCCGAAAAAATAGGTTATATTCTTATAGGTTATGTATTATTTAATGTTGTACCGCCTTCATGTTTGAATAAATATATAACTCAGTACACATTTAGATTATTCTAGGTCAAAATAATTATTGAAAAGGTACTGACACTCATATTTTCATTTGTATAAAAAGTAGCCCTAAAGAAATAATCTGGTGTGGCGCACTCACACAACTTTCCTTGCCGTTATGAAAATTCATCACCTGACGCTAGTGTTCCCGCGCATCTCAAGTCTACTATTCAAAGATTTGAGCCAGCTGGTGACAGGGCAATAACGCTGGAGACACACATGAGGTCTGCTATCTCTTCATAGTGGATAATTTAATAGAATCAACAATAATTTGCAATTGAATAATCACATTTTCTCGAATTTAAAGCTTATTTTCAATTTTAGGTGAAAATGTTACTGAACATTAATTGTAGAGATTTTCATGCTCAATCTACTCCACTTGATTTTTTTCGTTTCAATTGTATCTGAAGCCAAATAATTGAAAATCTATCTGCATTGATGGGGCGAAGCTCCTGAAATGTTTACAGATATGGGACTTGTGGCAGTTGATAGAGCTTATTGATGACTATTTTAGGTATGAATTTGATCAAAATCGTTGGAGCCGTTTCCGAGAAAATCACGAAAAACCCTGTTTTTGACAACATTTTCGCCATTTTAGCCGCCATTTTGAATTGCATTTGATCGAAATTGTTTGTGTCAGATCCTTATAGTGAAAGGACCTCAAGTTCCAAATTTGAAGTAATTCCGTTAATTGGGAGATGAGATATCGTGTACACAGACGCACATACACTCATACACACACATACACACACATACAGACCAATACCCAAAAACCAGTTTTTTGGACTCCGGGGATCTTGAAACGTATAGAAATTTAGAAATTGGGGTACCTTAATTTTTTTCGGAAAGCAATACTTTCCTTACCTATGGTAATAGGGCAAGGAAAGTAAAAACACAATATAATGCCTTTATGTTGTTTTGGACCTCTAAGGATTTGATCCACAAATATCGAGTTTCAGATATAATTTACCGTGTCAACTTCAGTATTTATCAACTTTATTGGTGGGGTAAAGTATGAAATTATATTTTTTGTTTAAATAATAAATGACAAATCAATGATGGAAGAAGTTATGATTTAAACCAACTAAACCTAATCACTCCATATCAGTGCGGGTTATAAAGTTTCACTTCAAACTGTCAGCATTGTATTAATGGGAAGCATTGCTGTTATTCATAAGAAATGCTGTCAGTTTAAGGTGGATCTGACATCAGGTTGAATTAGTAACCCGCATGACTGATCCAGTTTTTTTGTGGCAATGAGATTGATTCTGATTGAATACGTTTGCCCCGTCATATTTCAATTGCAAACAATACAATATGTTGATTGTATTACAATGGTTATTGCGTTATTAGGCTACAATTTTAATGACATAAATATTAGTTGATCAAGATTTGATTTGATGATTAATATTTGTTTGTTCTCAGATCCATCATCCGCTGGTTATAGAAACAATAATGACACTGATACACCGAATATTCATGTTTTCATCATCAGTTCTAGAAAACTGCCAAATCAAGTAATTGACCGAGCGAAGTGAAGTCAAAGATTCAAGTCGACGGTTTGGCATTTCTCTTAATGTTTAAATGTTTAAATGTTTTTATGTTGCGCATTTACGGCGAAACGCGGTAATAGATTTTCATGAAATTTGACAGGTATGTTCCTTTTTAAATCGCGCGTCGACGTATATACAAGGTTTTTGGAAATTTTGCATTTCAAGGATAATATAAAAGGAAAAAGGAGCCTCCTTCATACGCCAAAATCACCGTAAAAATCAGACTATAGAATTATTCATCATAAATCATCTGTCTAGTGGACTACAATACTACCCGTTCAAAAACATCGAACATCTTGAAAATGTATCTTTCCATTAACGTTAGTAGACAGTTGACTATAATACTACCTGTTCAAAAACATCGAACATCTTGAAAATGTATCTTTCCATCAACGTTGTAGACAGTTGCAGCCAGACCTGATAACAGCGCTCACACTCACATTCCGGGACGTCACGTCACGGTACGATAGGACAGAAAGCTCTATGTTTATAAAGGATTTTTTTCTAGACATTTTAAATTGATAAATTATTCATTATTTTTTGAGAAAACATAACAACAGGTCAATGTAACTCACTGAGCGTGAGGCCTACTGTTCACAGAACTACTAGTTAATAAGGCCTAAAAAAAATCAAACCAATATATACAATTTTGACAATCGACTCACCAATAAAAATATTGTAAAATAGGAAGTGAATGAGAACATTTGACCAATCAGGAGTGAGATTCAGTTTGAGAACAGGCTCAAAGACACATGCTCCGCCCATTTCTTCCCTGATTGGTCGAGAGAGTGAAATGGAGAGCAATGCCTAAAGACACACCCACAAGCTTCACCTGCTCTCTTATGATTGGTGGAAGGACAACGTGGATGGATGTGATTCCACTTTTGGCCGGTAGATGGCAGTAAGCACTGAGTTTCACTACAGTATGTTTATGTTTATGTTTATGTTTTGAAGGGACGAATTCAAGATCCAAAGATTCGAGGAACCTCACACGTCTACCGAAGCTTATTATGTGTCCCAAAAGTATGTTAGTTAGGCAAACCAACTCCCGTGTCCTTTACAAGATCCAGGAGTTTTTTCCCTATACTAACATCCCATTCCTCACCTGGTTGCTTACAGCCAAACAGAGCCATTCTTCTAGCTCGAAGACTTTCGCAATCCAGTATGATATGCTTAGCAGTCTCTTCAGACTGATTACAAAGCCTACACATCTGGCTTTCATTTCTGAGTCCAATTGTGTGGAGATGTTTCCTGAAGTGGCCATGTCCAGTTATCAGGGCAATCACCTGCTTGACCTGACCTCTACCCAGACTCACCAGAGATTCCACTACAGTGACCATATTACCCAATTAATACAGTTACTGTTAGTTTTACTGGTTATCGAACAAGTTTTCAGGTATCTCTATTTTTAAATGAAAATGACTTGGTGATGCATATTTTTTTAAAACGAATCTGATGTGTTTCCCTTATACTTTGATTCGCTGGTAGTTCATTTGGTTGTTTCTAAACAAAGTATTGAAAATTCATTTTGAGAGTATGAACTCTTTCGGAATGGTTGTTTTTTTGTAGCTGAGGATGACGCTCAAATCACTTTTAGGCTTGTGCGTAGGTGATGAGACTGATGATGATGATGAGAGAAGAGTGTACCTTCAGCTTTTACGTGCGTTCCCAACCACCGGAAATTGAGATGATCAGAAACTGGGAAACATTGAAAATTGGAACATAAACGCCCTTCACCGGTCATATCATATCAGATGTATCCTATATAAAGCAGTGGCAAGGCAGAGAAACGGCCACGCTGTTTTCCTAAGTAATATTATAACTATTCATTCTTATTTGAAATAATCAATTATATTTCAGCCCTCAGAAACTGGGAAACATTGAAAATTGGAACATAAGCGCCCTTTACCATGTGATATCTTCTTGTGCTAAATTTTCCCCATGGTATAAGGCACACTATCCATCCATGAAACACTCAAAATCCTCCTATACAGCCACAACTTTATTCATTCTCTATTAATTCATACAATAAGTACATTATCAAAATGATAGTTAGAGGAAAAATAAGGTAACCTTGTGCTATTCCTCTCCCAAATTTAGATAACACATAGTCCTATATGAAAAAGACTAAGAAATTGTCAAATATTCAATATGAATAATTACCACAATATCAACTTCTCAACTACACAAAAAGTAACACATAGTCCGAAATAGGATCAGTCTTGTAGTTCTTCAATTCACAAAATTTTCAGTTCTCGAGTATTTTTACTTTCCTTGCCCTATTACCATAGGTAAGGAAAGTATTGCTTTCCGAGAAAAATTAAGGTACCCCAATTTCTAAATTTCTATACGTTTCAAGGTCCCCTGAGTCAAAAAAACTGAATTTCGGGTATTGGTCTGTATGTGTGTGTGTGTGTGTGTGTGTGTGTGTGTGTGGGTGTGTGTGTGTGTGTGTGTGTGTGTGTGTGTGTGTGTGTGTGTGTGTGTATGAGTGTATGTGCGTCTCTGTACACGATATCTCATCTCCCAATTAACGGAATGACTTGAAATTTGGAACTTAAGGTCCTTTCACTATAAGGATCCGACACGAACAATTTCGATCAAATGCAATTCAAGATGGCGGCTAAAATGGCGAAAATGTTGTCAAAAACAGGGTTTTTCGTGATTTTCTCGGAAACGGCTCCAACGATTTTTATCAAATTCATACCTAAAATAGTCATCGATAAGCTCTATCAACTGCCACAAGTCCCATATCTGTAAAAATTTCAGTAGCTCCGCCCCATCAATGCAGATAGATTCCCAATTATCAGGCTTCAGATACAATTGAAACAAAAAAAATCAAGTGGAGTAGATTGAGCATGAAAATCTCTATAATTAATGTTCAGTAACATTTTCACCTAAAATTGAAAATAAGTTTTAAATTCGAGAAAATGTGATTATTCAATTGCAAATTATTGTTGATTCTATTAAATCATCCACTATGAAGAGATTGCAGACCTCATGTGTGTCTCCAGCGTTATTGCCCTGTCACCAGCTGGCTCAAATATTTGAATAGTAGACTTGAGATGCGCGGGAACACTAGCGTCAGTGATCAATTTTCATAACGGCAAGGAAAGTTGTGTGAGTGCGCCACACCAGATTTTTAGAAAGTAGATTTTTAAACTTGGATGCTTCAAAACTAAACATAGAAGAAATATTTCGCATTATTATAACTGGAATAGGATTAGATTAGAGTTCTAACTCATACGCATCCAATCTTTTCATTGCAGCTTCAATGAAAGCTGCAATACAGCTTCAAAGTCCATGAATTTACCTCATATAACAATGAACCGCCTCAAATACTGTAATATAAACCATCAATCCGTTCCAATTATTTCAAGAGACTGAGTTCCACACTTCAAGTCCGACGCTTTCCAGTCAGCCACACCTCATACTCATGAGAAACGACCCCCCAACCAATTCCTGGCGCTGCCAATTATTCAGGCTCTATTTTCAAATGAAAATGGCAGGGTGAGGCATATCATTTATACAAATAAGATGTGTTCTTGTACACCGATGCACTAGTTGTTTTTACACGAAGTATCGAAATCTACAAAACCGGATGAAGAATTATATCTATTCACACATTAAAACGCCTCAAATACTGTAATATAAACCATCAATCCGTTCCAATTATTTCAAGAGACTGAGTTCCACACTTCAAATCCGACGCTTTCAAGTCAGCCACACCTCATCCTCATGAGAAACGATCCCCCAACCAATTCCTGGCGCTGCCAACTGTTCACGCCCTTCCATTTCCAAATCCCTCCTGAACTTTCTCTCTTTGGGCCCTGAGGGGGGCTCCCACCCCCTTATTTACCCCCAAAACACCCCTCAAACTTGTCGGACTAGGCGTCCTGGCCTAGTGCCCAGCTCTAATCGAATAATGGAGTGATGCAGCTCATCTACATATTTAACAGATCAAAGGCAAGCCAGCCGGCCACCCTCACTGACTGCAATTGAAGCTTTGTTCTCAACTCTGATAATGATGGACGTATCTCTCTCATTCCACTACAGAGAGCGTGTGAGAGAGAGACAGAGAGAGAGATTGATTGATTGATTGAGTAGATTATGTAGATTACAATATATACTGGCTTTTACACTTATATACAATAGCTTACAATACAGCAAAACTATGGATGAATTTACAAAATATAAATTAAGAAGATAATTATTAAGCTGCATATAATATGAGTCTGCTGGATGTGATAAAGGGAAGAAAGAGGAGGTGGCTGGGACATTGGATGAGACGGCAATGCTTGTTGGTGGATGCCATGGAGGGGACCATTCAGGGAAGAAGAGGAAGAGGGAGAAGTTACAAAATGTTGGACGACATCAAGGAGGGGATGAGCTACTATGCAACGAAGCGACTGGCAGAGAATAGAAGAGAGTGGAGGGCTGCTGCCATATAGAAGGACCTGCTTACGAGCAGAAAACTACAGACAGACAGTATATAATATGAAAAAAAATCAATTTGTAATAACTATAGATAAAATAGATAATATTGTTATGCATCTACATAAATTGGCGGAGCTTTGGACATATCGATGTCCATTCTTTGGGAATGGACAGATAACTAACTCTCTACCAAAATAGATTAGAGAGATAGATAGAGAGAGAGATTAGAATGGATTACAGTTCTTTATTGATGTATGATAATTTTGATTCTTTTTTTTTCATTTTATAGTATT
Source organism: Nilaparvata lugens (assembly GCF_014356525.2). NCBI lineage: Eukaryota > Metazoa > Arthropoda > Insecta > Hemiptera > Delphacidae > Nilaparvata > Nilaparvata lugens. The sequence goes on from NC_052507.1 coordinate 4,059,972, forward strand.
TTCTCTGCACAATATTTCAAATCAAAATCAAATCAAATTCATTTATTGCCAAAAAGAAAACAAAAAATTTGTTGATTTTATTATGATTTTGCTGTTTCAAAGTTTCTATTGTAAATCATTAGTTAAATGTAACCCAAATTTTCTGCATTATTTCGAAATACTATGTTTTTCTTTTACTGTTTTGCAACTCTCACCAGCGGGAAAAGGGTTTCTTTTTGCTGGTTTATATTTTATTTTATTCTGGTATAAGTATGAGTGATTATGTTCATTCAATGATATGTTATATCATAAAGTGTTTGTGATAAAATAACTCTCAAGATTTATAAGTCACAGGAAAAAATAGGTAGTACTCTATTCCTATTCCAAGCTACAACTCTGACTCATATTGATTCAAAATATAATCAAGATCCAGGGAACTATCCTAGTTTGGGAATGCTAGGATCTTACGAAATGAATATGGAAATGAGTATCAAAAATACTCTCAGGATTAATAAGTGATTCACCAGACTTATGTTTAATTGAGTAGCAGAATTTCAGAGGCTACAGGCTCGAGATAATATCATACAGAAAAAATCTGGTGTGATACACTCACACAACTTTCCTTGCTCACTGATCTATAAGCCTCATTCTTAAAAGAGGATAATTTCGGGGAATAACATTATGCCGATTGGCGGCTAAATAATTAAAACCATGTTATTGTTATTGTATCAGAGTACATTTTCCTTTGTTTGAATTATGAAATTTGAGGATTTTTTAAAAGTTGTCAATACAGCTGTTCTACAAATAAAATATCGACATGACTGTGCTCTTTTGAATAAACTGCTCTACCTACCTACCTCACGCACGAGAAGGAGGTTACAAAGTAAATTTCTCAGGGATGGGGTAGACCCCCTGTCAGTTTCTCAGGGAAGAGACTCATGCCAGTTAATAGAGCTGATAAATACAGGGTATGAATTTGAAAAAAATCGGTCAAGTCATTTTTGAGAAAATCGTGATAGAAATTTAACAAAATTCATTCTTCTCAGGAATATTTCGGAGCTTCTGCAATTTTCCCAGAAATGAGACTTATGTCAGTTGATAGGGCTTATAAATAGCTATCTAGGGTATAAATTTGAAGAAAATCGTTGAAGCCGTTTTCGAGAAAACCGTGAAAAATATGGTTTTTTAGCCATTATCCGCCATTTCCCCCGCCATTTTGAATTGCATTTTATTTAATTTCTCATTTTCGGATCCTCATGGTATAGGGACCTTCATTTTAAAATTTCAAGTCAATCGGTTAATTAGGAATGGAGTTATCGTGCTCACAGACACAGACACACACACACACACACACACACACACACACACACACACACACACACACACACACACACACACACACACACACACACACACACACACACAGACCAATACCCAAAAATCATGGATTCAAGGGAATTTTGGATTCAAGGGACCTTGAAACGTATAGAAAACATTAAATTAGGGTACCTTAAAATTTTTTGGAAAGCAATACTTTCCTTACCTATGGTAATAGGGCAAGGAAAGTAATGAAACGTATAGAAAAAATGAAATTGGGGTACCTTCATTTTTTTTGGAAAGCAATACTTTCCTTACCCATGGTAATAGTGGAAGGAAAGTAAAAAATTCTATAAGTGATATAAACTATAATAAGAATCATAAAGTTCAAGATAGTTACAGTAATATCATTACATGCATATTATGCCTGCATGGCAAGCCATGCCTGCCACATTTGTATCAAGAAAAAAATTACTAATGAGAATAAATCAGATCATTGCAAAAGCTGAATATGAAGGCTCTAGATAGTGTAGGAAGATTTCATATAGTCTGGGGCTGAAAGCCCAAGATGTTAATGTCAGTATATTTTCGCCACACTTGGATGTAATGAGCTGGTTTACGTGCGTCATATGGAGGCCGAAAGTGATTGTTTTCCGACCAGGCCGGTAAAACTTTACGGCCCTAGGGCTGTAAAATGACCTTGAATAACAGCTGATCGTGTCCGATCTCACAAAAATCATAGAGAGATAATCTCATAATGACTGTAATAATCTATATAATTATGTATCGTGAATCGCGGTACCTATTATGTCTATAATAATATATTTTATAAATTACTGTTTCATAATTTAATATTTATTATTGTGTTTTTGATATCAAACAATAGAATACGATGATATATCTCCATAGCCTCAACAATATAATGTTGGCTACATTGTCCATTGTCAGAAAGGTACGTATCGCAAGTCTTTAAAAGTGAAGAATCGAATTTGAAATCAAAGTACAATAATTGTATCAATATTTAAAAGTAAGGTAGAGTAATAATTGTTTCTTTTTTATTATCGAATTCCACTTCTTAATGCAATACAATCAACAATAATAATAGAAAATACAGCAGAGATCTAAAGTTTAAGGTAAGCCTACTGGTGAAACTCAGCCTTGACTAAAAAATTCCTAGTAATTTTTCCGTAATTCATTATTAAAACTTTTAGATAATTTTTCTTCAATATCAAACCATATAGAGAAAACATTAGGCCCACTCAAGATTGAATCTTCGAATGTTTTCTCTATGATTTAACTATTTTCAAGCAATATTTTGTTGTGAAAATGCCGGCAAACCGACTTTAAGTTTGCCGCTATAGGCTACACTATATTATAGTAGCCTACATAGGTTACCTGACTTACAGGCCTAGTCGATCAAAAGATGCAATGGCCGAGAGTGTAAAGGCGTGCACCCATAAGCTCAAGGCTCAGTGAATTACAAACATGATCTAGGTTCGAACCTCGGTCAGTGACATTTTTTTTGTCGATGAATTTCGACTTTTATTAGCTATTTTTTATATTAGTTACCGTAATTTAAATTTCAATCAATTTTTTAGATATATTTTGAGACAAAACTGTGAAATATGCAATTATATTAATTTTTTAATCACATTATTTCAAAATAGTAATGAAAATTCTATTCATCCATCTATCCATGAGATATTGCACCAGGCGCAAAGCGCGAGCTATAAAAATTCAAACAATTATTCGAAATATTAATAGTATAAAAATATTTTCACTATTGTAAATTATTAATTAGTAATATTGAAATTAATTGACAGTGAAAGTTGTCATAACCAAGATTCAAACTATCAAAATAGGCTGTTTGAATTTTATTTATTTTTTAATTTCTTATATATTGTGAAGTTTTTTTTTGGTGTGGCGAAAAATAGCGTTCGCACCATGGGCAAAAATGTATTTCCGGCTCTCAATCTTTTCTAGTCCTCGGCCTACGGCCTCGGACTTAAAAACCGATTTCGAGCCGGAAATATCTCATTTTCGGCCCTAGGTGCGAAATATACTATTTAATATAGCTTGAGATCTGTCTCCCTCTCCCTCGCCACGTAATCAATGTTGAGAATAAAATCACTAAAGAGAATACATTGGACCCATATTGATTGCCAAGACAAAATATTAGATCCCAAGATATTATATTATATCATAGACGCTGAAAGACCTAGATAAAAATAATCTATATATCAATAATTGGACCTAGATGTCAATAATTTCATAATGCTCGAGATCTGTCTCCGTGCCTGCCTCACATTTAATGTTGAGTATAAAGTCACTAATGGAAATACATCGGACTCATATTCATCGCAAAGGAAAAATATCAGAGCTCGAGATATGACATCATAGACGCTGAAAGTTCCAGACATTAATGTCAAGTTTGTAATAAAATCGGATTTATATTTCGAGCGAAAGCAGAGAGTAATGAAAATGATCCGACATTTCCCCGAACTAATTCAATTACTTCGGATGCTTGTTGCTGATATTTATTCGTGAAATGTAAGAGACAAAGAGCCAGTGAATAAAGTGAGATATTGTCTACAAGAGCCGTAAAGCCTTCAACGGAAACTGACAAAGAGCCATAAATTCACACTGTTCCCTGACTATCAAACTCTCTTACTTACACTCACTCACACTCACTTTTTCTCTCTCACCCTCTCTCTTTCACACACTCACACAAACTCTCTCTCTTATACTCTCGCTCTAACTCTCTCTCTCACTTACTCACTCTCTCTCGTTCGCTCACTCGCTTGCTATCTCTTTTTCAATCACTATTTCTCTCTCTCACTCACTATCTTTTCCTCTCTCTCTCTCTCTCACTCTCTCTCTCTCTCTGTCTCTGTCTCTTTCTTTTTCCCGTTCTTGTGTTAATAGGAGGGATATTATTTCATATCTTTTTCAGATAATTGACAATTGTTGGTTGAACTATCGCCGATTTATGGAAGGTACAACGCAATATTATATAATCGGTATTGGAATTTTCTTTCTCTTTATTATCGTTAATTAATTTTTCAAATCTTTAAAGATCCGTTTAATAATCATCAGTACTGTCATTTAAAGTAGAATTTTCAATCTCCCTCACTTACTCATCCATTCTTCCATTCTCACGCTCTCTCTTTCTCCCTCTCACTCTCTCTTTATATTTGTTAGAGAGTTAGTGGGAAGGATACTTCGAATATTCTTTCCGAAGAATGGACATTGATATGTCCAAAGCTCCGCCAATTTATGTAGATGCATAACAATATAATTATTATCTATAGTTATTATATTACAAATTGCTTTTTCGTATCATATACAGATCAATAATTATTTTCTTAGTCTATATTATGTAAATTCATCTATAATCTTGCTGTATTGTGAGCTATTGTATATAAGTGTGAAAGCCAGTATATATTGTAATCTACATAAATAAAGTACTCAATCAATCAATAAATCACACTCTGTCTCTCGCTCTCTGAAGTCCAAACTTCACCGTTTTATGTGGAAACATTATAGTGATGCCTCACAATATTCGCATATTTCATAATTTTCTTTGCTCAATAATGTTTTCACAATAATGATTGTTTTAACATGAAACGGTGAAGTTTGGTCTTCAAAGAGCGAGAGACAGAGTGTGAGAGATTGATTGATTGAGTACTTTATTTTTGTAGCTATCTAAGGTATAAATTTCAAGAAAATCGTTGGAGCCGTTTTAGAGAAAACCTTGAAAAACATGGTTTTTTAGTAATTATCCGCCATTTTTCTCAAGAATATTACGGAGATCCTGCAATTTTCCCAGAAATGAGACTCATGTTAGTTGATAGGGCTTATAAATAGCTATGTAAGGTATAAATTTGAAGAAAATCGTTAGAGCCGTTTTCGAGAAAACAGTGAAAAACATGGTTTTTCAGTAATGATATTACATTTTTCCGCCATTTTGAATTCAATTTTATTGAATTTCTTATTGTATGATCCTCATGGTATAAGGACCTTAAGTTTAAAATTTCAAGTCAATCGGTAGATTAGGAATGGAGTTATCGTGTTCTCAGACATACACACATACACACACACAACACACACACACACACAGACCAACACCCAAAAATCATGTTTTTGGACTCAGTGGACCTTGAAACGTATAGAAAACTTGAAATTAGGGTACCATAATTCTTTTTGGAAAGCAATACTTTCCAAATTCGCATATTCGCATATTTCATCTTTTTTTACTTAATATTATAAGTAAAATATGTTGTTAATTTAATCTAATTTCATTTAATATGTTAATTTGCTTAATATTATAGTAAAACTATTCAGTCTGTATATGATTCATCAAGTTATTTCTCTTTAACTAGTAATTATTTTCAACACTTGAAAATTTGTAGAATTTTGTTTTGTAAAACACTCTGTCTCACTCTCTCTTCCTCTTTCTCTCCCACACTCTCTCTCTCTTTCTTACACACATTCACCCTTCATCTCTTTTTTTCTCTCACACGCTCTCTCACTCCCTCTCTCTCTCTCTCTCACTCCCTCTCTCTCACAGTCATTGGACTTTGACTTTGTATGACAAACATGCACCTTATGTGACAAGGAGGATTAATAGAAAACGACGAGTACCGTGGATGACTGAAGACATACTTAAGATGATGGGACGTAGAGACAAAGCACATAGAAAATTTAAAAAGACATTTGACTTGGACAGTTTGATAGAGTATAGGAGCCTTAGAAATAGGGTTAAACAGGAATTACGGAACTCAAAGATTAGGTACTTGAATTCATTTATGACAAACAATAGACAAGACTCTAAATCACTTTGGCAGGGAATAAAAGAATTCGGGCTTGGCAAAGAGAAATCGAATCCACAAATTGACTTACCATTGAATAACATAAATGACCATTTCGTTTCACACTCTAACCAACGCGACGAAGTTGTCATTGCTAATCACATTGATGATCTTGAAGAGCAGGTTACAAACTTAGATTTACCAATCACTGATCAATTTCATTTCCATCCATCTCAGAAGAAGACACTTTCAGAGCAATTCAACGTATTCATAGTAATGCTATGGGTGTAGACAAAATTCCTATTAAATTTATCAAGAAGATGTTATTTGCTGTTTTACCAACCATTACATACATTTTCAACAAGTCACTTGAAGAAGGCATTTTCCCTGAAAACTGGAAGTTTGCTCTGGTTCGCCCTCTAAATAAAGTTCCATCACCCAATAAAGTTGAAGATTTTAGACCAATCAGTATTTTACCTGCATTGTCCAAAGTGCTAGAAAGACTCATTCATGCTCAAGTTGTAAAATTTCTAGACAACATAGTAAGCTTCATAACTTTCAATCAGGCTTTAGAAAATTCCATTCAACTGAGACAGCTCTGCTTCGTGTCACTGATGATATAAGGTTAGCTATGGACCAAAGAAAATGCACCATCCTCACCCTATTTGATTTTTCTAAAGCATTCGATACTGTTGATCATACAGTCCTTCTGAATAAGTTGGCTATTCTTGGTTTCAGTCACAACTCATTAGTTTGGTTTAAATCCTATCTATTAGGTAGGAAACAATGTGTATCTGTCGGTGACAAAAAGTCAACTTGGAAAAACGTTATGCATGGAGTACCACAAGGTTCAATTTTAGGCCCTCTCCTCTTCACTTTGTATGCTAATGACCTTTCTTCCATTATCAAATTCTCCAGTTTCCATACTTATGCAGACGACCTTCAAATCTATTTAAGCTGTCCCATAACAAAAATTAATGAAACAGTTGGAATAATGAATCAGGATATCAATTCGATAGTGGAATGGACAAAGAAAAATGGCCTTAAGCTTAATCCCATCAAAACACAACCCATTATAATTGGATATTCTCGTCTTATAAACAATATTGACCTTGAATCGATTCACAAAATTAGTGTAGACGGTAATGACATTCCTTACTGTAGCTCAGTTAAAAATTTAGGCATTATTATGAATAATACTCTTGACTGGTCAGAACAAGTGAACAGAACTTGTAAAAAGGTATTCTCAGCCATGCATGCATTGAAGAAAATGCACGATATCCTCCCTAGAAACATTAAATTATTATTGGTTCAATCTCTCATCTTCCCACATTTAATGTATTGTAATTCTGTTCTTAACGATATGCAAGTCACTCTGAATGATAAACTACAGCGTTGCCAAAATTATTGTCTACGTTTCGTCTACTCTCTCCAACGTCATGATCATATCACCCCAGCCCACATTGCTAGTTCAACATTAAAGCTTCCCGATCAGAGGCTTTTTCGAATAGTCAAGCTTGTTAGAGATATCTTGATATACGGTAATCCGAACTATTTTAAAGATGATTTCAAATTTGTCTCTGAAGGTAGGAGGATAGATGCTTCACATACTAGAACCGGAGAAAGTACTTTAAGGATACCCAATCATCGAACTACTATTTTCACAAAATCCTTCTTAGTCAGTGCCTGTCGTGCATGGAATGCACTCCCTGTTTCTATCAGGTCCATCGAGAGCCGAGCGAGCTTCATCCTAACTTTAAAAAAACATCTTTTGGAACAAATGACTGAAACTGTCCGGCCCTAGAACGATCACATGACATCCATCCCCCACCCATCCCACAAATACAAACCTTTAAACCATGTTATAGAACGAATTGTATATATATATATATTATATAAACTCATGTTATTTCAATTATCCACTGCATAATGCTGTATATTACTGAAAGTTGATAACCCTGATCTACTTTCAGCCTACTTCATTTTATTAATCAATTATTTGATCTTATCTACCTATATAATTATTTTACTCTATCAATTTTCTGTTTTTTTCTCTTTAATATTCATATTGATTAAAACTTTTACAATATTTCCATTAATAAATAAATCCTTAGTTTAAATAACGAAATTAACGTTTTGGTAGAGAGTTAGTGGGGAGGATATTTTTAATATTCTTTCCGAAGAATGGACATTGATATGTCCAAAGCTCCGCCAATTTATGTAGATGCATAACAATATGATTATTATCTATAGTTATTATATTACAAACTGCTTTTTCATATCATATACAGTTCAATAATTATTTTCTTAGTCTATATTATGTAAATTCATCTATAACTTTGCTGTATTGTAAGCTATTGTATATAAGTGTATAAGCCAGTATATATTGTAATCTACATAAATAAAGTACTAAATCAATCAATCAATCAATCAATCTCACTCTCTCTCTCAATCCCTCACTCTCTCTTTTTTTTCTCTCTCTTTCTCGACAATAAACTCAGACTGCACGCTGCGAAATCGACTTCAGCAGCGAGCTTTATATTTCTTTGCATGAGGTGTGCGCGCGTCGCTGTTTTCTGTTTGAATTCTGATTTTCACATCAACTCTTTCCCTCCAAAGAACAACAGCAGAGAAAATGGCGGACATAAAAATATTTCCCCATCTGTTGTGCCATTTCAGGGAGGGATCCTTATTCCCCATATATGCGTCACAATGAATAATAGGATTTTTCCTGTTTTGACAGATCCGACATAAAATAAACTGCCTTACCCTGTTTCAATAAAAGGTCGCACAGACTTGTTTGTCATTGGAGATGATTATCGAAACAAAGTTTCGTAGGGTATTTTTCAAAATAAAGGTGAAGGCTATTTTCAACTCACTCTCATCAAGGTATTCCAATACAGGAGAATGTTGAATTTCATCAGATGATAGAGCCCCAAATCAACTCGAATGATCAAAACCTTCAATAATCAGTAGAATAATCGAAACCTTCGATAATTACCTTTTGATAATCAGAGTATTGTACTACAAAGGAATGTATGCCAATGACAAGTAGTTACGTTTATGCCCAGTTCCACATACGTCTGAATTTTTTAGAATGGCGTCATCACATTGTTCTAAAATTTTTACTTTCCTTGCCCTATTACCATAGGGTAAGGAAAGTATTGTTTTCAAAAAAATTCAAGGTACCCTAATTTCAAGTTTTCTATACGTTTCAAGGTCCCCTGAGTCCAAAAACATGATTTTTGGGTGTTGGTCTGTGTGTGTGTGTATGTGTGTATGTCTGTGAACACGATAACTCCATTTCTAATTAACCGATTGACTTGAAATTTTAAACTCGAGGTCCTCATACCATGAGGATCGGACAATAAGAAATTCAATCAAATTGAATTCAAAATGGCGGAAAAAATGGCGGATAATTACTAAAAAACCATGTTTTTCACGGTTTTCTCGAAAACGGCTCAAATGATTTTCTTCAAATTTATACCTTATTAACTATTTATAAGCCCTTTTAACTGACATGAGTCTCATTTCTGGGAAAATTGCAGGAGCTTCGTAATATTCTTGAGAAAAATGGCGGATAATTACTAAAAAACCATGTTTTTCAAGGTTTTCTCTAAAACAGCTCTAACGATTTTCTTCAAATTTATACCTTAGATAGCTATTTATAAGCCCTATCAACTGACATGAGTCTAATTTCTGGGAAAATTGCAGGAGCTCTGTAATATTCTTGAGAAAAATGGCGGATAATTACTGAAACACCATGTTTTCACGATTTTCTCAAAAATGACTTGACCGATTTTTTTCAAATTATTTATCAGCTCTACCAACTGTCATAAGTCTCTTTTCTGGGAAACTGATGGGGGGTCCACCCCATCCTTGAGAAATGGACTCAGTAACCTCCTTCTCGTGCATGAGGTAGCTAGGTAGAGCAGTTCATAAAAAGAACACATAGTCGAGATATTTCATCTGTAGAACAGCAGTTTTGACGACTTTAAAAAAAAATCATCGAATTTCACAATTTACACAAAGAAAAAAGTACTCTGAAAACAATTATATATAAACATATACAGAAGTCTGATCGTAGTTTCAATTATTTAGCCGCCAATCGTCATAATGTTATTCCCCTGAATTATTCTCGTTTAAGAACGGGGCTTACAGTTCGATGAGCGAGGAAAGTTGTGTGAGTGTACCACACCAGATTTTTTTTATTAGTTCTCATATATCTTATAGCAGTGTATCGAGAATTTCTTCGGAGAAGTTTTGTTTGTTGAAAGTCATCACAAAACTTTTGTTTATCATAAAACGTGTTGTTTATAGTCAATTATATTTGTTTATGCTTGATTGTAGAAGATCATGTTATTGAATAAAGTGAATAACAAGTTGTCCATGAAAAGCTATAGAGAAAACACCAGTAGTAATGACGAAAAGGTAGGCTGCCCTTACGCTGATGCGATTTCAACCTTTTTCTATTCACTTAACCATTTACAATGATTATTCGAAACTAAAACTTATATTTCCACTCATTTATCACTTTTCCACTTATTTATTTATTTACTGGAAGGTAACACGTGCTTCACAAGGATCTGTTTAGAGCACAAGTAGATTGAATCATAGAGAAACAATAGCATACGTAGATATCCAATGGTATAGGGCGTTTATGTCGCAACTTTTACTGTTATCTCAAGCCGATTACTGTTGATTTTCACTGTTTTGACCGGGTAAAAGTGTATGAACGGCACAATATGAGAGACTACCAGCGTCATTAAGCTTCACAGGAAAGAACTACGTGGACTATCAGCTTGAGATAACACTAAAAGTTGCGACATAAACGCCCTATACCATGGGATATCTACTTATGCTATTGTTTATCTATGATTGAATTAAGTTCTATTTTTCCATGGAGTTATGAAAGGAGTTTGGTGCAAAAAAGACCTCAGTCACAAAACTTAGTTTTGAGAAAATTGCATGTAAAGATTTTCTCATACTTTTTCTCAATATTATCACACCCAATCTCTAGAAGTGTTTATATCAATGAAAATTCAATATTTTCTCTTTATTCTGCTACTGAAATGATGAATAAATAGTTTTTCATTACTTTTATATTTATCATAGAAAATAAGTCCACTGAGGTCTTTTTTGCATCCATCAACAGTTTCAAGGCAGAAAGTCATGTCTCTCGAATGTATTCAATACTTTTATTGATCTATTGTTTAGAATAATGAACTATTCAACTATTAGGATTGATACTCATACTAACCTAGAGCATAACCTAGCAAACCGTAGGTGCAGTGCTGTGATGCCATCAGAGTCAACGACTTGACGTTCAGCACTGATTATAATTATGGAGAGTCTGCCAGCATGCTGACAGAAAATTCCGTTTAAATTGGTCAGTTTTCAAGATACAGCGATGAGATTCTGATGGCATGTGCTTGAAATGATGGAGAATGATTTGAACCGTTTGATGCAAAAACGACCTAAGCCGCCTGAGGTCGTTTTTGCACCCAGCTCCTTATTTGTTATCGATTTGGATATCAATCAAGTCATTGGATATTGATTCAATTGAGTCTAATAGTTCTATGCTGCTATTGAAAGAACTAACAACCTTAATAATTTACAATGGAGATAATATTTGATTGGGTTTTTATACAACGTAAACTTTGGATCACAAAATGAATTGATTTGTTCTAATTATAAGAATTCTTATGAATTGATTAACAAGGATGAAAATAGGCCTATAATCATCCTCGGTAAATTAGGACTCTATGCAACATTTCAATTTAATCAGTTACTCAGTAGCTTACACTTGAAAATGCGTCATTCCTATCGCGTAACAATATTAATAAGCCAATAATTCTTTCCTTTATTACATTATAGATTACAGAATTTTTTTCCTTTACATTATAGATTACAGATTTTTTTTCCTCCGAAACAACATGAATTTCAATGATACTTGAAAAACCAAGACTATACACAAACAAGCAATGATTGATCGAATAGAAACAAATTTTCATCCTGCAGAACAAGTTTTTACACTCCGATAGTATTGAAAGAGTTGCTCTCAATGTTTCCACCATTTCGGAAAACGGGAAAAGAGTTACATCTCTTTAAGGAAATCCATGGAGACTCGCATGAACGAGCAAGAATCTCCCCAGAGATTTGGGAAGCATCGAGCCACTCTTGTTTGCGAGAAATACACCATACATAACCCAATTCCAACGTTTTATCCGACATCTTTAGCCAGACAATTTTATTGCACGTGTTTATCTCTGATAGCTGTGAGAGTTATCTGTAAAATGTAACCTACGATATTGAAGATATACTTTATCTACCGAGAACAAATAACTGAGGCAGTTTTAACATAAATAACCCAATTCTAGTGTTTTCCACGACGTCTTTGTGTTGTTTAAATTGTATGATACGTGAATAAATAAATTGAAATTGAGAATTGAAATTGTCTTTACCCAGAAAATTTCATTTATTGTTGCTCGTATTTATCTCTGATTTATAATATAACTGTGTAAGTTATCTGTAAAATGTAACCTACAATATTGAAGATATACTTCATTTATTCACCGAGTAAAAATAACCAAGGCAGTTTTCACATAATATGACCCTATAATTATAGTGTTTTCCCCACGTCTTTAGCCAGACTATTATATATATTGTTGCTCTTGTTTATCTCTGATATAAATATATTATAGCTTTGGAAATTATCTGTAAAATGTAACATACAATATTAAGGATATACTTTATTTAACGAGTACAAATAGCTCAGGAAATTTTCAAGAGCGTTTAGTGAGGTCCACGTTGTAATGGCAGCATTTGATCAACGTTGGTGCTGCTATCCTTGTCTATCTTTCAACAAAGTACATAGAGCTATCCTTTTCCAGCTTTGCAACGTTGCCACATCATTCTTCAACAATATAGAAATATATTCTATCAACAAAATATCCAATTCCAATTGTGAAACTTTATTACTTTTCAATCATTGAAATATATAATTTCTTGGCGGATAAAATACGAGTAAAAATCGTGTAATTGATAATTCTCATCAAGACTGAACAGTCAATATCACATCAGGTGTACCGATCATATCATATCAGATACATTCTATAGAACGTGATGGCGAGGCAGAGAATCGGCAACGCTTTTCTCCTTAAAAATATTGTAACTGTTTATTCTTGTTTGAAATTAGTATTCATACTTCATTTGTCAAGAAAATTATATTTTTTACCTCATAATTTATTGAGATCACATAGTTTGTCAATTGATAAAATATATTTTCAAACTATTAAAACGATCTGGCATCGTTAAGAAGTTAAAAAAGGATAGCGATATCTGTTTGGTCGAATGATTGACAAGGATAGCAACACAAATGTTAATGAAGTGTACTGCTATTATAACATGGAACTCACTATAGGAAGAGGATAATATGAAGATGATACGAATATCATAAAAATATGATACAAAGGTGATACAGAGATGATACAAGGATGATAGACAAGGATAGCAAAACCAATGTCAATCAAATACTGCCAACATAACGCGGACCTCGCTAAAGTATTTCTGTTTCAGGAATATTGGAAATGGCTCTCCAGTCTCCACCTATCATTCAGGAATCAATACGGACTATTTTCAAAATCCAACACCAATCTATCAAACATCCATGAAGTGGATTCATATCCAGGAGAGGTTTCGCGTCGGATTTGGGCGGATGTGATTGAAAATCATGTCAGATCTGAAAGTTGATGGATCGTTTTCGCTGCTGAAAAACACGACTGTGAGTTATTGAAACCGTGTGATACTATGGTTAAACATATACCAGCCATTGTGAATACAATAATAAAGTGAATCAAGTTTCTTTTTGGTCCTTCTAAATACTATTTCTTTAATATGTGTATATATCATTTTTTACTTTCCTTGCCCTATTACCATAGGTAAGGGAAGTATTGCTTTCCGAAAAAAATTAAGGTACCCCAATTTACGTTTCAAGGTCCCCTGAGTCCAAAAAAGTAGTTTTTGGGTATTGGTCTGTATGTGTGTGTGTGTGTGTGTGTGTGTGTGTGTGTGTGAGTGTGTGTGTATGTGCTTCTGTGTACACGATATCACATCTCCCAATTAACGGAATGACTTGAAATTTGGAACTTAAGGTCCTTACAGTATGAGGATCCGTTACGAACAATTTCGATCAAATGCGATTCAAGATGGCGGCTTAAATGGCGAAAATGTTGTCAAAAACAGGGTTTTTCGCGATTTTCTCGAAAATGGCCCCAACGATTTTGATCAAATTCATACCTAAAATAGTCATTGATTAGCTATATCAACTGCCACAAGTCCCATATCTGTAAAAATTTAAAAGCTCCACCCTATCCATGCAAAGTTTGATTTTAGATTTCCAATTATCAGGTCCCAGATATAATTCCACAAGTACCTGATTGAAACTTTAGACCTTATGGAAATACATCAATAGACTGGCTTCTCCACACATCTGTATAATCACTTGTCAGCTGATTTATGATGAATAGTTCTATAGTCTGATTTTGAATTACCAGATTCATTTCAACCAATACAACACTACAAATTAATTATCATTATTGAACGAAAATCCAAATTAAATGCTGTAGACTTCTGTTATTGCGAATATTGACAACAGTGTAAACAGCTAGATGGAAATTCGAGAAGTGCTATTATTCAAAAATTATAGTTAAAAATGAGCGCTGCTATCCAGAGATTGTCAGTTTGGGGTAAGGAAAAGCATTCCTGCCCGGCAATTAGGAGGTAAGTACTTACTGGGATCGATTCCCGGGCTGACAAATAATTTTTGAATAGTAGTGCTCATCGAATTTCCATCTAGCTGTTTACCCTGTTGTCAATATTTTATTCGCAGTAGCAGAAGTCTTCGGGGTGAAATACAGCATTCAATTTGAATTTTCGTTCAATAATAATAATTAATTCATTGGCATTTGAATAATTGCAATATCTCAGTAATTTCCATCTGTAGACTTTGAATTGAGTTTTATCATTACATTGTTAGCATACGTTAGTCAATAATTTGTCTATCTACATATTTGTTTTATTATCTTTTACATGTTTTCTTGATTCTTATTTTGTACTGAAAGTAAATTTTGTTATCATGGCGAGTCTGTTGCTTGAGCTGCCATTTTGTGACGTTTTTGTTATACCGTTAAGTGGGAGGAGACTGTCTAGCTGGGCCAATGGCAGGCGTTCATACCCTTGACCAATAGCAGAACTCGCCTAATAGTATAAATTTATTCTGCTGCTCTTGTATTTAGTTTTAGTTTATCAGAGATTGACAATGGTGTAACAACCAAAACCGGTCTCTCCAACTATCAATAGAATCTGTGGTTTTTGACAATTTCTAAGTTTTTTTATTTAATTTTTGATGATGTATTGTTGTATGAATCAATAAAGTGTATGTAGCCTACATCTATATAATATATAAGCTTGACTGCTAAAGAATAAAAAAGAAGAATTACATATTAGAGTAGCATCAGTATATTGATCTTACCTCCTTGAGGAAAAAATTGTGAGAATATGTGCTTGAAAGACTCTTCATCCACCATTCCTGTAGGACACTCCTGGAACAAAATAAAAATTTTCTTTAAAATTAGTCATTCAAGAAATAGATACAATTTAATGTTAGGCTGACCACTAACGGTATAACCAATAATAATACATTATACACAGTCATATAAGTGCATCGATCTTACCTACCCGAGAAAAAATTGTGAGAACATGTACCGTTAGTCATGAACATGCATGTTTATCATGCTCACACACATGATAATGCATGTTTTGTCATGAGCGAGAGGCTTCCACTATAAAATAAGCAATCAATAACAATTATTGAATCGCTAGAAAATTACAGATTATAATGATAGAGGAATAATTCAACATCAAATAGAGTAGCGAAAAAAATAAGCAACAAGAAATCGGAGATACAAAAACTTAAACTCAAAAACTTGAGGCCTTTCACTGTGATGAGACAACAATGTATAACGACATATATATCATGCATGCCCTAACGTTAGTGGCCAGCCTCATAGGCCATATTAGAGCCCTGTTATACTACAATATTATATGATTAACAAAGGCAGATTTATCTATTACTAATGGATAATCCGTGCTCGCGAGGGTCTAATGGAAAACTTGACCTACTGAAATCTTGGAGACTTCAAGTAGGCCTATAACCATCTTCGGTGGATTGAAAATCTATGAGCGAAATTCAAGTTAATCAGTTGAGTTGTTCAGACGTGATGATGCGTCATTCGTGAATTTCTTATCCCGTACGTGTATAAGACAATAAAAATTCTTTCCTCCATTTTATTACAGGTAAGCTATGATCATCCTCCATTTTGCCTACAGTATCCTATTATATTAAGCAAGTAATTTTTATATCTGGTTATCTGGATATTTATATGGTTATTTATGTTCAACGGATCTCAAAAACGGCTCAAAAGATCCTCACGAAATTAGGAACAAAGTAGGTTTATGATATGAAAATCCGATTGCACTTGGTCTCAGCCCTGGGATATCTCGCTGGATGACATTAAAAGGATAAATACGTCCTTGGAAAAACAGCTGAAATTTTGTCGTCTGTGATACCGTAATGGAAGAGAGTGAACGAGTGCATGTGTGTGGGATCATCCAGCTGATCTCACGAGAAGAAAAATTCAGGGAGAAAATAGTATATTTCGCACCTAGGGCCGAAAATGAGATATTTCCGGCTCGAAATCGGTTTTTAAGTCCGAGGCCGTAGGCCGAGGACTAGAAAAGATTGAGAGCCGGAAATACATTTTTGCCCATGGTGCGAACGCTATTTTCGCCACACCAAAAAAAACTTCCCAATATATAAGAAATTAAAAATAAATAAAATTCAAACAGCCTATTTTGATAGTTTGAATCTTGGTTATGACAACTTTCACTGTCAATTAATTTCAATATTACTAATTAATGATTTACAATAGTGACAATATTTTTATACTATTAATATTTCGAATAATTGTTTGAATTTTTATAGCTCGCGCTTTGCGCCTGGTGCAATATCTCATGGATAGATGGATGAATAGAATTTTCATTACTATTGTGAAATAATGTGATTAAAAAATTAATATAATTGCATATTTCACAGTTTTGTCTCAAAATATATCTAAAAAATTGATTGAAATTTAAATTACGGTAACTAATATAAAAAATAGCTAATAAAAGTCGAAATTCATCGACAAAAAAAAATGTCACTGACCGAGAGGTTCGAACCTAGATCATGTTTGTAATTCACTGAGCTTGAGCTTTTGAGTACACGCCTTTAGACTCTCGGCCATTGCTCCTTTTGATCGAACTGGCCTGTAAGTCAGGTAACGTATGTAGGCTACTATAATATAGTGTAGCCTATAGCGGCAAACTTTAAGCCGGTTTGCCGGCATTTTCACAACAAAATATTGCTCTGAAAATAGTTAAATCATAGAGAAAACATTCGAAGATTCAATCTTGAGTGGGCCTAATGTTTTCTCTATATGGTTTGATATTGAAGAAAAATTATCTAAAAGTTTTAATAATGAATTACGGAAAAATTACTAGGAATTTTTTAGTCAAGGCTGAGTTTCACCAGTAGGCTTACCTTAAACTTTAGATCTCTGCTGTATTTTCCTATTATTATTGTTGATTGTATTGCATTAAGAAGTGGAATTCGATAATAAAAAAGAAACAATTATTACTCTACCTCACTTTTAAATATCGATACAATTATTGTACTTTGATTTCAAATTCGATTCTTCACTTTTAAAGACTTGCGATACGTACCTTTCTGACAATGGACAATGTAGCCAACATTATATTGTTGAGGCTATGGATATATCATCGTATTCTATTGTTTGATATCAAAAACACAATAATAAATATTAAATTATGAAACAGTAATTTATAAAATATATTATTATAGACATAATACCGCGATTCACGATACATAATTATATAGATTATTACAGTCATTATGAGATTATCTCTCCATGATTTTTGTGAGATCGGACACGATCAGCTGTTATTCAAGGTCATTTTACAGCCCTAGGGCTGTAAAGTTTTACCGGCCTGGTCGGAAAACAATCACTTTCGGCCTCCATATGACGCACGTAAACCAGCTCATTACATCCAAGTGTGGCGAAAACTTATTTTCCTACAGTTACGTTGAAAAGTGGCCATTGCTGCACTGATTACAGAACGCAAAGAATCACTTTTCCGCTCTAGTGCGGGAAAAATTTTTCTGCACTCCAGATTTGCAACATGGCAACACAAAATATTTAGTAGGTTATATGGAGCAACAGTGCAGCAAAATCAAAATGAAGTTGGTAACAGTGACTGGGCTGCTATAGTGAGCAGAGGTGCAACCAAGCACAACGCGCTAATTATTAGTATTAGATATTATAACCAAGGACAACATTTTTATTCAATTTGACAATAAATTAAGGTTTTTATCAATAATAAAATTACACAGAAAAACATTTGATGCATTTCAGGCAATTTTACCCATAATTACCCACTTTTCATATTCGATGGTAACTGTAGGAAAAACTTAATGTGAAATACGTGCGCAAAGTTCCTCTGCTGCACTCAAGAAACCATTCCGCCCTCGCCTACGGCTCGGGCGTAAACGTTTCTTTCGGTGCAGCAAACTGTCACTTTGCGCACTAGTTGCACAAATAACTATTTCGTTTATTTCTCTTTTTTTAGAAAACATGTTCACTCCAGAAAGTCCATAATAGTAACTACATGCTGTTAGTGTAGAATAGAACATAGTATATTAACAAATGTTGTAGCAAACATAGTATATCATTCTAAATGGAATTAATAGTATATTTATCTATTTGTAATTGATGATGTGTTTGTTTTTTGAAGTGTGGATAAATTGCTATTTCGATGAGTGATAGTAGCTCAACCTAGATTTTGATTTGGACTGTAGTATAGATTTGAAAAGGGACAGTTTTAGGCATAAGCCTCTTGTGCCTCCTCATATAACTGTAAGAATAATTGTACGACTCAGAAAATAAATGAATAAATATAAACTATAAATTCAATCTTTCTTTATAAATTATCTATGCTTCTACACTCCCTCTGTCCCCCGATATTTACATTTATTACGCCAATTATTCATAGTTTATTACATTCGTGGTGATTGCACTCAATATTATAGACTGCATCAATGTGATCAACATTTGAAAATTATTTTATCAAATAACTCATTATTATGATCAACCTCATCTTCCATCCTGCACAATACACTTTGGAATGAATTTATCAAATAACTCTTTCTCATGATCAACCTCATCTCCCTATCTGCACTGTACATATTGAAAAATAAATTAACTCAATAAATTATTACAGCCTACTTACAAGAAAACAATTTCAGAGCTGTAGTGAAACAGAGACTATCTACAGCGACGGTATTTACTCCAAACTGTCACGATTGTTTGGATGGGATACGTTGGTGATATTAATAAGAATTACTGCCAATTTGAGATGAATCTTACTAAGGGGCTCCTTAGTTCCAACTGTCAGTATTCTTTATTGGTAGCATCCATGCTGCCCTATGTAATCAATGATGACAATTTGAATAGAATCAGACTGTAGCCAGTTTGAACTCAATGTGTTCCCATTATAATTGCTGACAATTTAAAGTGAATCCAACTATAGAAGTTTAGACTGTTAGCAGTGTTCCTTAGTAAAAACATTGATTCTATCCTTATTTAACTAAGGCTGAAAATTTGGAAAGAATCAGACTGTAGCCATCTTGAACTCAATGTGTTTCCATTACAATTGCTGACAATTTGAGGTGAATCTAACTATAGAAGTTTAGACTGTTAGCAGTGTTCCTTAGTAAAAACATTGATTCTATCCTTATTTAACCAAAGCTGAAAATTTGGAAGGAATCAGACTGTAGCCATCTTGAACTCAATGTGTTTCCATTACAATTGCTGACAATTTAAGGTGAATCTAACTAGAGGGCTCTAAAGTTTAGACTGTTGGCAGTATTCCTTAGTAGAAACATCAATGCTGTCTCCATTTAACCAATGATGACGATTTGGGAAGAATCAGACTGTAGCCATCTTGAACTCAATGGGTTTCCATTACAACGAGTAAACAGGAAAACGGAGCGAATTGGATGGCATATTGCAGCGTGGAATGTGCGCCTCCATTCTGCTGGGAGACACCATAGAGAAATACTATATAGATATCCGTTTATCTCTGGAGAGACACAGACGCTCGTTTCAAGAACGTGTACTATCGCAATCACAGTGTAGTTCTATGTTGTGTTTTTTAGCTCTATGTTGTGAGGGAGAATCTGTTAAAAGGTTCGTTTGTAAAGCTGGCACGAAACGGTTTTATTTTTCGCAAAAATTGGTTTGGCATCTTTGGAAAATTCGTTGTAATGTATTCTATACTAGTAGGTCATTTGTGCCCCGCGAGGGTCTATTTGAAAACTTGATCTATCTTGAGGAATCTGAAATAGGCCTATAACCATCCTCGATAAATTGAGAATCTATATGAGAAATTTCAAGTTAATCAGTCCAGTAGTTGAGAAGCGTCATTCGTGAATTCCCTAACAAGAATATGCATAAGCAAATTCTTTCCTCCATTATAATACTAGTTGGTAACCTGTGCTTCACGAGGGTCTATTTGAAAACTTGACCTATCTTGAGGGATCTAAAATAGGCCAATAACCATCCTTGTTAAATTGAGAATCTATATGAGAAATTTAAAGTTGATCAGTCCAGTAGTTCAGACGTGATGATGCGTCATTTGTGAATTCCCTATTATGTAAGTACATAAGCCAATTCTCTCCTTCATTGACCGAGCAAAGTGAGGTCTAAGATTCAAGTCGACGGTTTGGCATTCCTCTTAATGTTTAAATGTTTGAATGTTAAAATGTTTGAATCTTTGAATGTTTATATGTCGCGCATTTACGGCGAAACAAGGTTATAGATTTTCATGAAATTTGACAGGTATGTTCCTTTTTTAATTGCGCGTCGAAGTATAATATACTTCGAAGTATTGAATTGGAGTTTTGGAAATTGGCGTTTGAAGGATGCTCCTTTTTCCTTTTGCAAAATCCTTGAAATGCAAAAATTCCAAAAACATTGTATATTATGCATTGTATATTATGCATATTGCATTTCAAGGATTTTGCAAAAGGAAAAAGGTGCCTCCTTCAAACGCCAATGCTAGAGTAAAGATCAGACTATAGAATTATCATCATAAATCAACTGACAAGTGATTACACAGATGTGTAGAGAAGCCAGTCTATTGCTGTATTTCCATAAGGTCTATAGTTTCAATCAAGTACTTGTAGATGAAAATACAGCTTGAGCTCTACTGTTCACAGAACTACTAGTTATAATACTAGCAGGTAACCCGTGCTCTGCAAGGGTCTAGAGACTTGACAAACTGAAAACTTGACCTATTGAAACCTCAAAGAATTTGAAATGGGGCTATAACCATCCTCGGTAGCTAGTGCTATGCAAAGGTCTAAAAACCTGACAAACTGAAAACTAGAGGAATCGAAAATTGGCGTATATCCATCATCAGTGAATTGAGAATCTATATGAGAAATTTCAAGTTAATCAGTCCAGCAGTTCAGACGTGATGATGCGTCATTTGTGAATTTTCTATCACGTGTGTGCATAAGCCACCTTCCTTTATTACGTTACTAGCCGTCAGGCTCGCTTCGCTCGCCATATCCGTCTAGTTAGGGGGCTCCGCCCCCTGGACCCCCGACTGGATCGTCCAAGAATGAGATCAGCAGGCTCGCTTCGCTCGCCTGCATTTTTCATTTGGGCATTTTTGTCATAATTATGTTAGGACAATCCAGTCGGGGGTCCAGACTAAACGGCTGGCTAAACGGATATGGCGAGCGAAGCGAGCCTGACTGCTAATAATATAATATTCCCAGGATTGAAGTAGCAGTGAACAATTAATTTTTTCGCGATAAATGCATTTAAATCTTCAACTTGGTGCCAACCTAACAAAGTCAACTCAACTTAATGCCAATCTGACAAAATTATTAATTTAGTTGCCACTTTACAACTGTTTCGAAGAGGTATCTAGAGGTATCTAGATTATAGTTCTATAGTAACATATAGAACTCCCGTGTTTCGGATGGACACGTTAAGCCGTCGGTCCCGGCCGCCTAAAAAGCAGTCGTTAGGTCATGTCAGAGGCCCTGAAATTGATCAGTTGCGACCTGAAAACTCTGACACCAGACCTGAGCCAGCCAGGTCACTCGATATTATTATTATTATAGTAACATATGATATGGAAATTTCAATTATAATTAAGAGATTGGGAGAAGAAGAATATACATGTTAAAAGACGAACTTTAAACCCTTGAAAACAACCCTCAGAGTTAAAATATTGCCAAAAGATTTCTTAGTGCGCCTCTAAAGGGCCAACTGAACATACCTACCAAATTTGAACGTTTTTGGTCCGGTTGATTTTTAGTTATGCGAGTGAGTGAGTGAGTGAGTCAGTCAGTCAGTCAGTCAGTCAATCAGTGAGTGAGTGCCATTTCGGTTCTATATATATAGATAGAAGAAGAAGATAGATTTATAATACGTTCTAAAGCTCCAATTTTGTCGCAGTTTTCACATTCCGACTGTCTAATTATAGTTTAGTTTAGTTTATTATTTAATCATGTGACCTCCTGTGAGAGGGGTATAAGGATTTGTCAATTATTCACTGAAATTCAAGTTTCCTAATTTAATGGATTAACGAATCGTTAGAGTTGAAGGTGTCGGCAAAGTGATCGTAGAACTCAGAAATTGAATAAAAGCAATGCTTTACCAGCTCTCTCTTCAACTCCATTCTGAATCTCTTCGACTCCAGCCCCTTCATGTTATCCGGCAAGGCATTATAAAGATTAATACCCAAACTCTTAACCCCCTTAGCATATAGTGAATATAGTGTGGTTCTATGTTGTTCATCTCTGAGATGGTGACGTCTCCGTGTGTCATAAGAATCTATCAAAGACCCTCTAATCATATTATCCCGTTCTTTTCAATGAGACAAATACATTCTAACATGAAAAGGCTTGAAAGTGGTAGTATTTCTAGCGTTTGAAATAGTTATTTGTGCAACTAGTGCGCAAAGTGACAGTTTGCTGCACCGAAAGAAACGTTTACCGGAATGGTTTGTTGAGTGCAGCAGAGGAACTTTGCGCACGTATTTCACATTAAGTTTTTCCTACAGTTACCATTGAATATGAAAAGTGGGTAATTATGGGAAAATTGCCTGAAATGCATCAATGTTTTTCTGTGTAATTTTATTATTGATAAAAACCTTAATCCTAAAATCCTAAAGTCCTCGTTGTCCTTGGTTATAATATATAATTAATAATTAGCGCGTTGTGCTTGGTTGCACCTCTGCTCACTATAGCAGCCACAGCAGTCACTGTTACCAACTTCATTTTGATTTTGCTGCACTGTTGCTCCATATAACCTACTAAGTATTTTGCGTTGCCATGTTGCAAATCTGGAGTGCAGAAAAATTTTTCCCGCACTAGAGCGGAAAAGTGATTCTTTGCGTTCTGTAATCAGTGCAGCAATGGCCACTTTTCAACGTAACTGTAGGAAAATATTATTTATACCAATGGAATCAAAACTAAATAAATGCCATTCTTTGTTCAGAATGTAAAATGTCAAATTATGGAAATAGTATCCTGAATATTCGAGGTACGATATTGAACTATGCCAATAGTATTCCGGTCTCTAACTAGTAGTTCTGTGAACAGTAGACCTCGCGCTCAGTGAGTTACATTGACCTGTTGTTATGTTTTATAAAAAATTGATAAATAATTTATAAATTAAAAATGTCTAGAAAAAATCCTAAATGAACATAGAGCTTTCTGTCCTGTATCGTACCGTGACGTGTCGTCCCGGAATGTTTATTGTTTATTGATTGTTTATCACAATTGACAATGTATTGCAAGGTCTTGCAAGACCCATTGCATACTAACACTACATGATAATGGAAACAAATGAACAATTAACATATTCAGAACAGAAAATGTGAGTGTAAGCGCTGGCTGCAACTGTCTACAATGCTGATGGAAAGATATAATTTTGAAGATGTTCGATTGTTTTGAACGGGTAGTATTATAGTCCACTAGACAGCTGATTTATGATGAATAATTCTATAGTCTGATTTTTACGGTAATATTGGCGTATGAAGGAGGCTCCTTTTTTCTTTTATATTATCCTTGAAATGCTGATTACATCAGATATACCGGTATCAGCTTCCCTCTATAGAAGGCAGCGAAAAGGCGGGGAATGGGCAACGCTGCTCTCCTATCTTTCTCCACTGTCATTATAACGTTGACCTCACTATAGAGGTTCAATATTGAAGAGTTTTTCGAACAAATGTTGAAATCTTCCAGCTTCTAGGAGACGTTTCCTCACTTCAAGAGGAACACTATAGTTTGTGTAAAATAAGTTGAGATTTGGCCCTCCATCCCAAGAAATTACAAGGTTGCAAAATTTACACGATTTTGCAACCTGGTAATTTCTTGGGATGGAGGGCCAAGTCTCAACTTATTTTACACAAACTATAATAGCAGAGGATATAGAAGGCAGTGGAAGGCAGAGAATCGGCAACACTGCTCTCCGACCTCTCTTTACTTCCATCATGACGTGGACCTCACTATAGTATTCAATCAATGACTATCCAGAAATCCTTCACTCATCATATTATAGAACCAGTGCAGAATTATTTCATTCACTAGCTGCTCTAATAATTAGCGAGTAATCACACTAATGGGTCTGGCTCTCTCTTCAAAGTCAGGACAGGAGAGAAATGGCACCGTTAGTAATAATTATTTCAGGTGGTCTACAGTGAGGTCCACGTTATAATGGCAGTGTTTGATTAGCAATGGTATTGCTATCCTTGTCTATCATTCAACAAAACGGATAGCGCTATCTCTTTCTCGCTCTGTTCTGTTGAAAGATCGTCTTCAACAATGTAGAATTTATGGTTAATTAACAAAATATTTGATCTTGATCATGAAAATTTATTATGGAATGATTGAAAAATATAATTTATTGCTCAATACAATACTAATAGTTCTTTGAACAGTAGACCTCGCGCTCAATGAGTTACATTGACCTTTAATAATGTAGAATTGATAGTTAATTAACAAAATATTTCATCTTAATTATGAAAATTCATCATGGAATGATTGAAAAATATAATAGTTCATTGCTCAATAAAATACTAGTAGTTCTGTAAACAGTAGACCTCGCGCTCAGTGAGTTACATTGACCTGTTGTTATGCTTTCTCAAAAATTAATAGATAATTTATCAATTAAAAATGTCTAGAAAAAATCCTAAATAGACATAGAGCTTTCTGTCCTATATCGTACCGTGACGTGTCGTCCCGGAATGTGAGTGTGAGCGCTGTTATCAGGTCTGGCTGCAACTGTCTACAACGTTGATGGAAAGATACAATTTTCAAGATGTTCGATGTTTTTGAACGGGTAGTATTATAGTCCACTAGACAGCTGATTAATGATGAATAAATTCTATAGTCTGATTTTCACGGTAATATTGGCGTATGAAGGAGGCTCCTTTTTCCTTTTATATTATCCTTAAAATGCAAAATTTCCAAAAACCTTGTATATACGTCGACGTGCAATTTAAAAAGGAACATATCTGTCAAATTTCATGAAAATCTATTACCGCGTTTCGCCGTAAATGCGCAACATAAAAACATATAAACATTTGAACATTTCAACATTCAAACATTTAAACATTAAGAGAAATGCCAAACCGTTGACTAGAATCTTAGACCTCACTTCGCTCGATCAATAATCGATTATTTTAAACGAGAATGAACAGTCAATATTACATGAATAAACAAGTATTAGCTACCGTCTAAAAAAGGCATTGACAATTCAGAGGATCGGCAACGTTGTTCTCCTATCTTTCTCCACTGCCATTATAACGTGGACCTCACTAAACCATTTGTCAGTGGCAATCATCATCTCCACAGAGAGCAACAATTCACTTGAAACTGTCAGCGGTCCTCATCTAACAACATCAACACTTCCCACTTGAACAATGGTGACAGTATGAAGTGAATCTACATACATTGAGGTCCACGTTATAATGGCAGTGGATAAAGATATGAGAACAACGTTGCCGATCCTCTGTCTTGTCAATGCCTTCTATGGACAATAGCTGATATACAGGTTTATTGATGTAATATTAACGGTTCATTCTCGTTTAAAATAATCAATAATAATTAAGCAAGAAATTATATTTTTCAATAATTTCACTGACCGAGCGTAGTGAGATTGCTTTGCTTTTGTCTGTCTGTATGTAACGCAATTACGGCCAAACGCGTCGATGGAATCTGATGAGATTTGGCAGGAATGATCCTTTTTCAACTGCGCGTCGTTGTACATACTCAAAGTTTTTTGAAATTTTGCATTTCAAGGATAATAATATGAAAAGAAAAGGAATTCCTCTATACTCTGATATCACTATATATATAATCAACTTTGAAGATAGGATTAATCAGAGAATAGAATTATTCATAATCAATCAACTGACAAGTGGATTATTCATTGCATGCATTACACAGATGTCTGGTTGTTTCTATTCCTATAAGGTGGGGTTTCAATATTTTTTATGATGCGAGCCCATCAGTATCAATATTCTCAAATTTGAAAAATCAATGGGTGATTAAAAATAAAGAAGAAAATGAACTAAATGATGCTGAAGAATTTTGTAATATTCTTGATTAGAAAAAAAAATTTTTTTTAAATACTTGAGAAGTATTTTTATTAGATGGAAAGATTATCACGGAATTGGATAATTTATCATATGGGATACAAATTCAATTGTGAACTGAGTTTATTTATTTAAGTGAGTTTTTGATCTTGGAGAAAACAAATAACAGTTTCAAGAGTAAATCATGATTCGACTGTGAATATTGTGATTCAACTGAATCAACTAGAACTGGTGACATCGAATACTTGTGGATGAGAAAACTTCATGAGGTCTTGTGTTCACAGAACTACTAGTAATGTATTTTCATAACTTAGATGGAATATCTTGTTAATCTATATATATATATAAAAGCGAAATGGCACTCACTAACTAACTGACTGACTCACTCACTCACTCACTCACTTACTAGCAGAACTAAAAATCTACCGGACCAAAAACGTTCAAATATGTTCAGTTGGCCCTTTAGAGGCGCAATAAGAACGGATTTGGAAAAATTTCCAAAGATACGCCCAAAATCTGCGTTTTTTAGCGTTTTCTCAGCTTTATCGAGAACAAATGAACAGAAAATGTTCAAATTTACTACAGAAGCTCAGCTGTGGTGCAATAATGTTGTGTTAGAAGGAATTTGAAATAAAGCCAAAGATACGCCCAAAATTAGCGTTTTCTTAGCTTTTCTGCGTTTCCTCACCTTTTTCAATAATTGATGTAAATATATTAAAAAAAATTCAGTGCAGGTGGAAGAATTTTGTTTGCCAAAGATACGTCGATATAGTAACAGGGGTTTTTCGAGATCAAATTGACATAATACGTTCAAATTCGGTACAGAGGTTCCGGTGAGGTCTACATGCAGACGAGCGAAGCGAGCCCGCTGATCTTATTTTTGGACGATCCAGTCGGGGGTCCAGGCTAGACGAATATGGCGAACGAAGCGAGCCTGACGGCTAGTCATTATTAATTCTACATTCTTAAAAGACGATCTGGCAAAAAACAAAGCGAGAAAGAGATAGCGCTATTCGCTCTGTTGAATGATAGACAAGGATAGCAATACCATTGCAAATCAAACACTACCATTATAACGTGGACCTCACTATAGCTGTATGTATCTTCTCACTTGATGACGATAACGATGATAACTATTATGATGATGATGATGTGTGCCAATGAATTAGTTACTTAGAAGCTTTGCAACTGTGATTAAAATCCCTTTGACCTGACCTGTCTGTCTGTATGGATGATGGTTATATTATTGCCCTGTGTTATGCGGCGGGATATGTTGTTTCAAAGGGATTGTTGGTCAGTCAGTGTTCGTGTTGCTGACTAATAAGCTGCTCAAATTTTCATCGTTTGTTTCCACTAGATAAAGACGAACGCACACTAAGAATAGTATATAGTGAGGTCCACGTTATAATAGAAGTGTTTGAATAGCAATGGTATTGCTATCCTTGTCTATCATTCAACAAAGCAGATAGTGATATCTCTTTCTCGCTCTGATCTGTTACCAGATCGTATTTAACAACTAGCCGTCAGGCCGTCATTATTCGCTCGCCATATCCGTCTAGCCAGGGGGCTCCACCCCATGGACCCCCGACTGGATCGTCCAAAAAAGAGATCAGCAGGCTCGCTTCGCTTGCCTGCATTTTTCGTTTGAGCATGCTTCATTCCATCAAAAAGCAAAGTACTGAGAAAACGCAGAATAGCTGAGGAAAAAGTTGGAATAACGCTGATTTTTGGCGTATCTTTCATGAAATATCAAAGTCACCCCATCACAAAATTTTCAGACCCTAGCTAAACCTCTGTACC
This sequence comes from Nilaparvata lugens, assembly GCF_014356525.2. Lineage (NCBI taxonomy): Eukaryota > Metazoa > Arthropoda > Insecta > Hemiptera > Delphacidae > Nilaparvata > Nilaparvata lugens. The sequence goes on from NC_052507.1 coordinate 4,088,678, forward strand.
AAGTTTGAACATTTTCTGTCTATTGATGAAAGAATACTTGATGGAAGAACTGAGAAAACGCAAAAAACCGATAATTTTCGGCGTATCTTTGGCGTTATTCCAAATTTCCTCTAACACAACATTATTACACCCCACTAAATTTGAACGATTTCTGTTCATTTGTTCTCGACAAATCTGAGAAAAAGCCAAAAAAAAAAAAACGCTGGAAAAACCCAGATTTTGGGCGTATCTTTGACGTTATTGCGAATTCCTTCTAACACAACATTATTACACCCCAGCTGAGCTTCTTTATCAAATTTGAACGATTTCTGTTCATTTGTTCTCAATAAATCAGAGAAAGCAAAAAAAAAAAACCGCTGGAAAAACGCAGATTTTGGGCGTATTTTTGACGTTATTGCAAATTCCTTCTAACACAACATTATTACACCTTAGCTGAGCTTCTGTACTTAATTTGAAAATTTTCTGTTCATTTGTTCTCAATAAAGCTGAGAAAACGCTAAAAACGCTGGAAAAACGCAGATTTTGGGCGTATCTTTGACGTTATTGCAAATTCCTTCTAACGCAACATTATAACACCCTAGCTGAGCTTCTGTACCTAATTTGAACATTTTCTGTTCATTTGTTCTCAATAAAGCTGAGAAAACGCTGGAAAAACGCAGATTATGGGCGTATATTAAAAATTTTCTCCAAATCCGTTCTTAGTGCGCCTCTAAAGGGCCAAATGAACATACCTACAAAATTTGAACGTTTTTGGTCCAGTAGATTTCTAGTTCTGCGAGTGAGTGAGTCAGTGAGTGAATGCCATTTCGCTTTTATATAATAATTATATAGACGTAGAATTAAAAACTAATAAACAAAATATTTCTTTTCAACTATGAAAATTAATGATTGATAAATATAATTTCTTCTTAGTAAAATATGATATGATTATTTTAAAATAGAATGGACAGTTAATGTTACATCAATAGACCTGTATCAGAAACCGTCTATAGAAGGCATTGACAAGACTGAGGATCGACAACGTTGTTCTACTACCTTCCTCCACTGCCATTATAACGTGAACCTCACTATAGAAGCTCTTGGAAAAGAGCTACGATACATAGAAAGTGTGTGGCAGCTCTCACACTAGCGCGATTCAAATCGTACGACTTCAGTCGCTGATACCAGGATTTCAGTCCTTTTGTCCTTTTCCACTAATTATTATTTAATAGGCTTTTTTACGCAATTAGGTTTTATAATCAGTTACCGTTACATATAAGAGGCTTACTAGTGAGTGAATATAAACTTAAAATTAAGGATTTTCTTATAAGAAACTGTTTTTATACCAATGATGAATATTTTGCCTTCAATATGAAGAAATTTTAAGACGTTGATGTGATGATTTCTTGTTGATTTTATGTAGTATGATTTATGTAATTTTCTCAAGACGTGGCCTATACAAATTATTGTAATTTGTCTTTGGCAATAAATGGATTTCGATTTGATTTGATTTGACTTTACACTTTCAAGGTGAGAATGTTTGGCTCACCTGTTTGAAGCCCCTGTAGATTAGCTGGATCTCTTTCCTGGTGAATTTGGTGGTTTTTGTGAGTTTGGTCAACTCTTCTGGTCGATATCGAGCCACGTGGATGTTGAATTGATCCAACTCCTCCTCTGAAAATAGAAGTTAATCAATGATTAAATAATCTAATGAATTAATTGTATTTATCAATAACGTATCCTCCAAAATTTTTCGGCCTATAAAGGTAGGCGCACACAGATCGTCATCGGACGGACGGCACGCATCGGATGGATCGGACGATTAGATTTGATGCATTGTTTTCAATTGGAGTACGCATACCTATCCGCATCGTTTAGGTATGCGCACTCCAATTGAAAATGATGCATCAAATCTTATCCTCCGATCCATCCGATGCGTGCCGTCCGTCCGATGACGATCTGTGTGCACATATCTTAACACTACTTCCGTAAACAAAGACATAGTGCATGACAGGTGGTTGATGGTAATGTCAGCACAGGTAGGACTCCTACACCAATAAAAACACTAGCCGATATAGATCAGCTGAAATCGACAAATTTTTATTCGTGTAGGAGCCCTACCGGTGCTGACGTCACCAGAATGCACTATGGATTTGTTTACGGAGGTGGTGCCTATAACCATCTCCGGTAAATTAAGAATTCACGCAAAATTTCAAGTTTATTAGTTCAGTAGCTTAGATGTGTTGATGAGTCACTCGTGTATTTCCTATCCAGTAGATGTTTTAGCTAAATCCTCCTTTATTATTCATCCATATGGCTTTTATTGGCAGAGTGCCGGTTGCACAAACGCCGGCTAAATTTTGATCGTGATTAATTCCACAAGAACCAATCAGGGAAACCGTTTTATCAAAAAGGCCCTCTGTGATTGGTTCTCATGAAATTAATCACGATTAAAATTTAATCGTCTTTTGTGCAACCGGGCCAGAGAGATCCTTTTGGATGTTCTGCCTTGCCGTATTATCCAATGTCATTCCCTATCAACACTCAAGTTTATAGGTCATATATTGGGTTCTTCATGTCTTCTCACTAAAAATTTGCACTTCCACTTCCTGAGTTTCTATTTTATAATACTATTCCCATTCCTCCCTTTATAATACTGGTAGTTCTGTGAACAGTAGACCTCACGCAGTTTTCTAATCCACAAGTATCTGGTGTCACCTGTTCACCGGCTTCTCCAGACATCTGTGTAATGCATGCAATGAATAATCCACTTGTCTGCTGATTGATTATGAATAATTCTATGGTCTGATTAATCTTATCTCCAGAGTGGATGATATGGTGATATTGGAGTACGGAGAAAATTCCCTTTCCTTTCACATTATCCTCAAAATGGGAATTTTTGAAAAATCTTGTATACACATCGACACGAATTTGAAGAAGGAATATTCCTGCCAAATCTCATAGAATTCTATCAACGCGTTTGGCCGTAAATGCGTTACATATATATACAGTCAGACGAAAGAAAAACCGAGTTAGAACATAGACCTCACTGCGTTCGGTCAATTATAGACTGGCAGGTAACCCGTGCTCCGCAAGGATCCATTTCTAAACTTGACAAACTGAAATCTTGACGTGATGCGTGATGTAATTTAGAAGGATGGAGAATAGGGCTATAATCATCCTCAGTTAATATTAAGAATCTTTATGAAGAAATTCAAGTTAATCAGTCCAGTAGTTCAGATGTGATGCGTCAAACATAAATTTACTATCCCGTACGTATATAAGCCAGTTTATAACATTCTAGATGAATATCCTATTTTCTGTGAGAATTCACCAGTTTATGGAGGAGTGGATTAAAAGACTGCCAATTCATCTTTTTATTTGAATATTGAGCTGTAAATATGTGACAGTGATAAGTTTCCATTCATTATGGCTGTGCAAATGCTAAAAATAAACTTTCTACTGATGATATTTTTCAAAGTATTTCGGTTTGTATATCATCAAATAACTCAACTAGAAGTTATTTTTGGTCATTTTTAGTAAATTGAATAACTTTTTTTTTTGCTTTTAGGAAAAACGACTAGCAGTCAGATATTTTACAATAAATGAATTAGACAAGAATTAGACATAGTCTACTTGTCTATGAGTACAACCAGGAAGATGGCGAAACTGACGAAAGATCTCGTTGTCCAGTGAGTGATTAATTCATTTATTGTAAAATATCTGACTGCTAGTCGTTTTTTCTAAAAGCAAAAAGTGATTTAATAATAAGCAGTTCGTGATGGAAAACAACATTGATGAATAACTTTCTTAAAAATCGATACTTTCAGAAAATTTAGGTTTTTGTTAGATCAACAATACCATGAAGAATCTATCCTCCAAATCTCATGGATTTATCTCTTACCAAACTGAAAATGTTCTGTCCCAAAAATTTAAACTTTGGGTGCTCATATCTCAAAAAGTAATGATCGGAAAAAAATGTTTTCTCGAGAAAACTTCTTCATTTTGATAGCTTGATAATATACAAAACAAATAACTTTGAAAAAATATCACTAGTAGAAAGTTTATTTTCAGCCTTCGCACAGCCTTATAGTGTTCCACATATCAGAATCGATATTATAAAACCTCTCTAAATGAATGAAAAATTATTTATGAATAAGAAAACTAAGAATAGTTTAATAGATTGAAAGAACTAATAATTGGAAACTACGGAAAATAGATTGTACGAATGAATAAATAGACAAGTTCGATAATTGTTTTCGTTCGATCAGTTCCCCTTTTACTTCTGACTTCTGATTGGCTGCTCCAATCGTTGAAAGTAGGCTCGACTTGGATCCGCCCATCATCCAATAACCGAGCAGTATCGCTACTACGTCAGTCTACCTGAGACGACCATTTTGTTATTGTCGACGAAAAATGTTTTATTTGTTTAATTCTTAGGGTGCCTGTCCGTTTCGAGCTTTGGCGATCATATTGGCTATGATGACTTCGTTAGTTGCGCTCCGGAACAATTGAATGGAGGTTTTTCCAAACCAGGCTTTCAGGTTGGTCAGCCAGGATATCCTTCTTCGACCTGGGGCTCTCCTGCCTTCTATTTTCTCTTGCAGTATGCTTTACAATAGCTCATATCTGCCCTTATTGCGAATTAAGTGGCCCAAGTATTGCATCTTCCTGAATTTTTTGATGTTAACCAGTTCTGGGGCCATATTCATCCTCCTCTACACCTCCTGATTGATAACCCTATCAGTCCATGGTATCCTTAGGATTCTCCTTTACAGCCATAACTCAAACGCTTGGAGCTTTGTTACTGCGTTTTGCTTTAGAGTCCATGATTCAACATCATACAACAGTACTGAGTACACATAACACTTACAAGACTGTGCAAAGGCTAAAAATAAACTTTTTACTCGTGACATTTTTCCAAGTTTTTCGATTTGTATATCATCAAGCTATCAAAATGAGGAAGTTTTATCAGGAAAACAGTTTTTTCCGATCATTACTTTTTGAGATATGAGAACATTTCAAATGACGATATGAGTCCATTAGATTTGAAGGATGGATTCTTCATGATATTGTTGATCTAGAAGAAAAAGAATTTTCTGAAAATATAAATTTTTGGAAAAGTTATTCAATTTACCAGAAATAACTCAACTAGAAATTATTTTTAGTAAATTGAATAACTATCTCAAAAATTGATATTTTCAGACAATTCTTGTTCTAATAGATCAACAATACCATTGCGAATCTATCCTCCAAAACTCATGGATTTATCTCTTACCGAATTTAAAATGTTCTGTCCCAAAAATTTAAAATTTAGGCGGTCATATCTCAAAAAGTAGTGATCAGGAAAAAATGTTTTTCTGAGAAAACTTTTTCATTCTGATAGCTTGATGATATACAGATCAAAAAAATTTTAGCCTTTGCACAGCCTTAGTAATCGAATCTTCGTATGCAAGCTGAGGTCATGGCTTTTGAAACAGCCCCCATTGTTATGAAAGCACTTTTGGATCTTGCAATCCGACACCGGATCTTTTGAGAATTCAAGAATCCTTATTACTGGAATAGAATTCCACAATACAATTCAATTGATGGAATAGAATTGAATAAAGTTTAATTCTTGTACATAACATCCTCATTATAGGAGGCTTTGAAAAAAAAAATATATATACAATTTCCGCTTTTAATTGCAAATCCTTCTCGAATGATAGACAAGGATAGCAATATCTATACTGTCATTATAACGTTAGATAGAGTATTCTTCACCTATAGTTTACCGTCAGGTTCAATATAAGCATAAGATTGAAAACATAAGATCACACAATTCATCACCTGATCTCCATATATGAGAACTGAGCAATTAATCCTGCTTATTCGCATATAATGTCTACGAACTAGCACACATGACTCACACGAATTCACACGAGCACACAGTCATGAGCTCACACTCATGACTTTGAAATGGCGACAGTTCGTATTTTATTGTTCCCCAGTTCCATCGTAGCTGTCTGATAAAATTTAGGAACGACAACTTATCCGGTTGGCAATTTAAATGGAAGCGCCGGTTTTATATCGTATGAGTACGGTATGCTCTGAACTGTTTTAAGGAGCTATAAGCATAAGGAAAAGATTGTATAAGAAGATAAATATCCCATGGTATAAGTCGTTCATGTTTCAAAATTCAAGCAAATTTTTTGTTAACCTTCTGGTAGTCGCGCCTTACTCAATCACACGAGCAGTCGCGTGTTGTACTTTTTACAACATCCAATTTTCCAAGTATTATGTACTCTGTTTACTGTCAAAACATATTAATTAATATTGTATAACTACTTTCTCCACCTTTATGGATTATTCTACACCCATGAACATTTGGATGATTACCATTTCATAGCCCAATAAGGTACACCAAGCAAAGCTATCAATTCTGTGTTATTGGTTCGTTTACAGTCCCCGTATACAGCCTTTCCCTATCTTATGCACAGTGGAACTTATGGACTGTCGCGACTAATTGGCACCTGAAGACTGAACCATTGCTCGGTTGATACTGCAACTCAGTGGAGTGATGGGGGGAAAGTTTTGGAATGCATAGGTGACTCATTCATTGATACCACCCCATCCAATAGTTTTGTGCAGCAAAAAAACTGACACTGTTGTATAATAGAGAAACAATAGAGTAAGTAGATATCCCATGGTATAGGGCGTTTATGTCGCAACTTTTACTGTTATCTCAAGCCGATTACTGTCGATTATTGACAATTTTTAATGTTTTGTCGGGGTGAGAGTGTATGAACGGCACAATTTGAGAGACTACCAGCCTCACACAGCTGCATGGAAGAGAATCACGTGAACTATCCGCTTGAGATAACAGTAAAAGTTGTGACATAGACGCCCTATACCATGGGATATCTACTTAAGCTATCGTTTCTCTATGGTTGTACTTTTTACAACAGCGCGACTGCCAGAAGGTTAACTTGAGCTGATTTCTGTCGTATACTGTCCATTATTACTGGACATAGGAAATTATTTTTTCCTTATGTCTTTATCTATATCTTTTCTATCTTTCATCCTTCAACTTTTATCTTTTTTATAGGGGAACTATCTTCTCTCAACGATAGCGAAAGAATAGCATAAGAATATGTCTCAAGGTATAGCTACGTTTGCTATGAAGATAATGGCTGCAGGGGGGAAATTTGTGAGTCCCAGAATGCGATTTGATGAAGCAAAGCTGAGGAATGAGCATGTGAAAACCCAGTTCGCTCTTGAAGTCAAAAACCGCTTTGATGTTTTGATGCAGGAGAATGATGAGAGAAGTGTTGACAGTCTATGGATGAATGTTAGAGAAGCTTACTCAGAAACAAGCAAATCTGTTCTAGAGAGATCACCAGAAGAGGGACTGGATGTCTGAACAAACATGGGATCTTATACAGCTCAGAAAAGTTAAGAAAGCCAACATCAATACGAGCAAAACTAGGTTGCAGAAAAAACAGGCCCAGGATGAGTACTCAAGAACAGAGAAGGAGGTGAAAAAGTGTGTCAGAAGGGATCACCGAAAGTATGTAGATGATATGGCAGCTAGGGCAGAGCAAGCAGCAAGGATAGGTGACAGCAAAGAGTTGTACAGAATCACAAGAGCTTTATCCAAGAGATCCTATCGAAATGATGGCCCAGTAAAGAGTAAGGAAGGGCAATTGCTGACTAGTAAGGATGAGCAACTTGAAAGATGGAGAGAACACTTCATGGAAATCTTCAATAGGCAAAATGAGATAGAGGATCATGAAGAAATAGAGCACAGAGATGGGCCAGTGGTCACAGACATAGAATGGGAAGTGCAAACAAAAGATGAGGTGAAGAAGGCTATAAGTGAGATGAAAAATGGAAAAGCTCCTGGCTCAGACAATATCTCACCAGATGTTTTAAAAGTTGATGTAGAGACGAGTGCTGATATCTTGTATCCCCTAATCACCAAAATTTGGGAAGAAGAAAGAGTTCCTGCAGAATGGAAGACAGGTACTATAATGAAGATACCCAAGAAAGGTTGCTCTACAGATTGTGTAAACTGGAGAGGGGTAACACTGCTCTCAGTGCCTAGTAAAGTGCTAGCAAGAGTAATCCTAAACAGGATAAAGGATTCTGTTGAAAGGAAAATACGGAGAGAACAAGCTGGTTTTAGGAAGCACCGTAGCTGTGTAGATTTAATAAACACACTGAGGATAATTTTAGAGCAAAGTGTTGAATGGCAGAGCACTGTTTACCTGGCTTTCATCGATTTCGAAAGAGCTTTTGACTCAGTTAACAGAAGAGTGATGTGGAGTACACTGATTAATTATGGCATCCCACAGAAGATGGTGAGCATTCTGAGAAATATGTATGAGGATTGTGAGTGCCGTGTCCTCCATGCAGGAAGTTTGAGTGAACCCCTACCTGTCACTTCTGGAGTCCGTCAAGGCTGTGTGTTGTCTCCCACGTTATTCTTGCTGGTTTTGGACAGTGTGATGAGAAGAGCTGGTGGAGGTAGGAGAAGAGGGATACCTTGGGGCCTAAGAGGGCGGCTAGAGGATCTGGACTTTGCTGATGATATATGTCTACTGGCACAGCGCTTTACTGACATGCAAGAAAAGCTGAGAAATATTTCAAATGAGGCAATAAAGGCCGGCTTGCAGATAAATGCTAGAAAGACAAAGGAAATGAGAGTAAATGCAAGAACAGACATGCCTTTGAAAATGGGCGACTCCAATATCGAGCTGGTAGAGTCCTTTTTATACTAGGGTAGTATGGTCACTGTAGAAGGAGGAGCTGATCAAGATGTAAAGAGTCGAATCAAGAAAGCAAACGGAGCTTTTATACAATTGAGGCCAATTTGGGCAAATAAAAATATATCCAAAGCCACAAAGATTCGACTCTTTAATAGCAATGTAAAATCAGTCCTCTTATATGGATGTGAAACCTGGAAGGTGACTACAGTGACCTCTAAAATGTTACAAGTATTTGTAAATAGATGTTTGCGTCGCATAATGGGCATCAGATGGCCAGAGGTTATCAGCAACGAAGCACTATGGGAGTCTACCTGTCAGGATCCAATCCAAATGCAGATAAAAAGAAGGAAATGGAGATGGATTGGGCACACGTTGCGCAAGGAAGAAGGTGCCATTGAAAAAGACGCATTGGACTGGAATCCTCAAGGACACCGTGCAAGAGGACGCCCAAAAATCACGTGGAAGCGTACCATCCAGACAGAAATTGGGAAAGCCGGCAAAACGTGGTTGGAGGCGAAGGCGTTAGCACGCGACAGAGTTGGATGGAGGACATTCTCGGAAGCCCTATGCTCCTCAAGGAGCGACAGGAACTAAGTAAGTCAAGTAAGTCAAGGTATAGGTCGTTCATGTTCCAAATTTCAAGTTATTCTTCTGTCAACTTAGCTGATTACTGTCGACTACTGTCCATTATCATTGTTTTAGCTGGACGAGAGTGTAAGAACTGTACAGTATGAGAGACTACCAGCGTCACATATAGCTTCACGAAAAAAAACTACTGGGACTATCAGCTTGAATTAACATTGAAATTTGAAGCATAAACGCCTATGGAATATCTTCTAATGCTATCTTTTCTTGATTACTGTCGACTACTGTTTTGGCTGAACAAGAGTATAAGAACTGCACAGTATGAGAGACTACCAGCCTCACATAGGTTCAAGAAAAAGAACTACTAGGATTATCGACTTGAGGTAAAATTGAAATATGAAATATACACGCCCTATAACATGGGAAATCTTCTTATGCTACTTTTTTTTCATGCTATGAATTTGTAAAAGGCCTGTCACAAATATTGAGATCCGAATAACACGTGTGACGCGACGCAGTGCGAATTTTTGTAGCACATGTTAAAGCAAGGCTATAGAGTCTATATAAGGCTAGAGCCTAAGCTATAAAGTATAGTTCTATGAAATTTTGTTCTAAAGCGTATAAGGCTGGAGCCGTATACTAAGACGCAACGCGACGAGACGCGAGTCTGCTAGACGAGTTGGGAGATACCATTATGATCATATTATAGTGTTCACATTGAGACAAAACCTGCACTGTGAACATTAAAATAGAATTTTATAGTAATATTTATCTTGCAGATTCACGTCACGTCATGTCAGGTCGCGTCAGGTCTCGATTTGCGACAAACTTTATGGATTGGCGAAAAAATAAATACATTTCAGAAAAGTGAAATCATAACCCTATTCCGGACTCTTGAAATGTTATCTCAATTTGGGGGGTACAGGGAGTATCCTTAGTTTACCTCTCCTAATCAGCGCTTCTTTGTGAAAATTATGAATAAATAAAATAAAATTCACAAGACGTGCCACGCTAGACTCTTGTCAAGACGCATATTGAGGCAAGACTAAAACGTGTCTCAATATGTGTTAACTAGCACGAGTCTGTGTAACTCCTGTAATAGATTAAAACAATCCTCATAATTTGTATTTTCGAATTATCATTCAATTGATTTCAAAAAAAGGTACCAAAATTCTATTTTAAGTCTATAATGTATGCGTTTCCTCTGCTCGGGTAAGAAACACGTGCGATAGCAGAAAGATTTATGACTCTATCTACCGGTCAAATTTAAACCGTGATCAATTCCACGAGAACCAATCGGAGAAGGCGTTTTTGAAAAGACTGTATCTCTGATTGGTTCACATGAAATCAATAACGGTTGAAATTTAACCGGATGTTGTGAAACCGGGCCTGAAACTTCATTTTATTAAATTTCCCTGCATATATATCCTGTGTTATACACAATGTGTTCAAATATAAAAATAAACATGCACCTGCTACTCCCGTTGGAAGGGTGAAGAGTTGACCACTTGAAGGGTCGACTCCATTAAATAGATTAATGAGTTTAGAAATCGCTCCCAAGTGATTTGGAACCCACTTAAAGCTGCTTGGAGATTCACTAATCTCTCATTATCATCCTCACCATTACCATTGTTGTAGAAACCCACGCACAAGCCTGAAACTTGAGTGGGCATCACCTCTAGAGAAAAATGTTCAGCAATTTAAATGGAAGTGCTGGTTTATTTATATTTTTTGCTCCGGGCATTCCAGTGTGCTTGAAAACTGTAGCTATGATGAGTTAACTTGTGTTATAAATTTTGACAATTTCTATTTTCTGATCTCTTTATCTCTCCAGTCTCCATCTCTCTATTGAGAACAAACAAACAAATAACAGTGAAATATTTTCCTCAGGCTGCTGTCCACTCATATTCCATACTCTTACACAGATGATGAGCAGGTTGATAGAGATGATAATCCTATCTTATTAAGCGAGAAATGTCTGTATAAATTTATTTTTTGGTTATTTCTATAGTTATTTATGTCCAACGGATCTCGAAAACGGCTTTAACGATTTTCACAAAATTCGGAACATAGTAGGTTTATGATATGAAAATTCGATTGCACTAGGTCTCATCCCTGTAAAAACTCGCTGAAGGACATTAAAGGATCCTTGTAAAAACAGCTGAGACTTTTGTCGTCTGTGGATAATAGAATTGAGTGAAAGAGTGTGTCTGTAGAAAATCAAAATATCTCATCCCCGATATTCATGAACTGACGTATAGCCAGCTGTAAAATATAAACACGACCTGAAAAATAAAGAAATCTTCAGGGTTTGAAAGGTAAAATTATCCATAATAGATCAAAAATATATATCATTATATATTTAAAATGAAAACATATTTTTGCGATGTTTCCAAATTCATAAAAAAAGTTAATTTTCCTTCAAATCCTTCAACCATAAAACTTTTCCAGCTGATGCACTCAGCTGCTGGGGGGCTCTTAATCAATCAGCTTATCTCATGAAAAATCTAGGAATTCTAATCAACTTGATCAAAATATCTGATTTAATGACATAACAATCATGGTATATCATTCTAAATTTAAGTATATCAGAATTTTCAAAGTTAACCAATATTTACAGTTTTAAGTGAGTGCTATTTTGTTATTCAATTTGGTTTGTGAACAATCTAAATTGGAGATTCTCTGTTTTCGAATGTTTTGACTGGAGGTTGGACCTGAATTCACCCTCAAGTGTATGGAACTATAGAGAAACAATAGCGTAAGTGGATATCCCATGGTATAGAACGTTTATGCCAACTTTTACTGTTATCTCAAGCCGATTACTGTCGATTATCGTCGATTTTTACTGTTTTGTTGGGGTGAGAGTGGATGAACGGCTCAGTATGAGAGACTACGAGCGCCACACAGCTTCACTATCAGCTTGAGATAACAGTAAAAGTTGCGACATAAAAGCCCTATACCATGGGATATCTACTTAAGCTACTTTTTCTCTATGATGGAACTCACCTACTTTTTGAACTATTTATAGTGTATGAATCAAAATTCGAGGAAGAAAAAGTTTTGGGCTGTGCCTGTTAGTCCTTCCCCAATCATTTTAAGGAATTGTGTTCAATGGTTTATGAATAAATAACGAGCAAAGCTCGGTGCCCCGATACTGTTATGAACTATACGAGGAACATTGTATACACTTCCCACATCATGTGATCGATATAGATATATCAATGTACTGAAGCGGACGCGTCACATCAATGGGGGTGTGAATATAGCGGAGTTTATTTCTAGGCAGCTGACTGCTATTTATAGCCAGGGAACGGTCGCTTGGTATGGGAGGGAGGTCGTGCCTGATGTGTGTGTGGCGAGGGGTTGAAAGGGGTCCCAGTGTCTCTCCAGGGGGGGTTGACTGTTGCAAATGACAGATTTGTTGCCTCATTAGTAGTCGCTACCTGAACTCCCCATAAATCTCCAGTCAACCGACGCTTCCCTCAACAGTTCCAGATTTTTTCAACACTTCAAGCGACGAAAGAACTGTTCCCGTTTGGAAAATACGGTCGGCAACCGTTAAAAATACGGACGAGACCGTTGAAAAAACGGGCGACCGTTATAAAAGGGTGGATGGTTCACTGTTGTTCCATCTAACAAGTTTTATGTCCATGTTGACTTAGAACTATCGACTGGGATCTAAACTTGAGTGTTGTTAAAGTGTGGGGAAACAAGTTTCGCTAGAGAAACGTGATTGATTACTGTGTGATTTATAGTGAGGTCCCCGTTTTAATGGCAGTATTCGATTAACATTGGTGTTACTATAGTGAGGTCCACGTTGTAATGGGAGTGGAGAAAGATAGCAGAACAACGTTGCCGATCCTCTGTCTAGTCAATGCCTCCTATAGAAAATAGCTGATACAGGTTTATTGATGTAATATTAACAGTTCATTCTCGTTTGAAATAATCAAATATATTTTATCAAGCAAAATCTGGTGTGGTGCACTCACACAACTTTCCTTGCCGTTATGAAAATTGATCATCTGACGCTAGTGTGCACGCGCATCTCAAGTCTCATATTCCAAGATCTGAGCCAGCTGGTGATAGGACAATAACGCTGGAGACATACGAGGTCTGCTATCTCTCCATAGTGAATCATTCAATAGAATCAACAGTTGCCAACAGTTTGCAATTGGATAATCACATTTTCTCGAATTTCGAGAAACTTTGCATAGATGGGACGGAGCTCCTGAAATTTTTACAGATATGGGACTTGTCGCAGTTGATAGAACTTATCAATGACTATTTTAGGTATGAATTTGATCAAAATTGTTGGAGCCGTTTTCGAGAAAACCGTGAAAAACCCTGTTCGTGTCAGATTCTTATATTTTAAGGACCTTAAGTTCCTAATTTCAAGTTATTCCGTTGATTGGGTGATTAGATATCGTGTACTCAGACGCACTGTGCCGAGCACTATTTTTAATTCAGGCCTTTTCCCAAGTTATAATAGTACATTTAATACGCAATAGACTAGAGCCATTATTGTGAGTTAGCGAAATAAATTATTTTCTCTCTCTCTATTATGAACGGCCACGACTTCGAGTTTCCCATGATAGATATTTGAAAATTGTGGCTCCGAGTCGTCGAGGAATGTAGATTATGGAATTATCTCTAAAACTTAGCCTTCCTGTCGTGACATGGAGTGCGATAAGCTGGAAAACAGCAAGCATTGAAATTATAACAAACTACCGATTTTGCAGTTACTATTTGGTCCAAAGGCTCTAGAAGCCACGCGACGATTGGTCAAATTGATTCCCTTCGCCCAATAGGAGACCTGTTTCTAAATACAGTAGTGGGGGGGATTCCCCAGCCGCGAGACCAGATTACGTTTCGGAGGACACTTTGCTAGGAGCACTACGAGAGTAAAGATGTAGTCATTATGTATCGCCCTTTTTGGGCAGGTTTACAAGTTTTTTCATTAGTTAATGTAGGAGCTAGTTTTATTTTTATTAAGGTTTAAATTTTCTAGTAGTGCCATGTCCTGAAAAGTTTAATTGTGTTTCTTCATCATGTACGAATAATCGTTTCTTCAAATAACCGCTAAGGTACGTAAAATAAGGTTAAAATATAATTTAGGGAATTTAATTGATTGAAACTTCCATAAGAGTATTGTATTAACAAAGCCTGTTATTTTTCAAGTTAATAATATTGATTGAGAATAATCCTTTTGATTTTATTAGTGATGGAAGATAATTATAAATATTTTTTCTAAAGAAGTATAGAAAGTTTTCAGTTACGTTACATTTGAGTTATTGTTTCTGGAGATATATTATCGTAGAGTATTGCTGAAAGTCAGGAAGATAGCCTTTAAATTGAAACGAAATTTTTAAGATTATGTTCATATTGAGTTTAAGACTCAATTTTATATTTTTCTGACTGTGTTTTCTCATGGCGTTAAGGCTTTTGACTGAAAGCTAATTTATTGAATTATAACAGAACTTTTGAATTATTTGTGAAGAAAGATCCATTAATTCTGATACAAAGAATCAGTAGTTTAAAGATAAAAATCTATATAAAATGAGGATTCAAATAGAATGAGAGAATTTAATTAATTGTAATCAATAGATAACTCCTGTTTTAGCTTTTGATGAATTGTAGGAAGAGTTAGAAATTAATGCTGTAATACATTTATTTACAGCGGTTCATGTGTGTCCCCAAACCAACTTCATGTACCACCCCTTTGGTTCCGCAATTTTATGTAACACCGCTTCAAGACACCCGTTCAGACGAGAGGTCTAGGGTCGTAAGAGGACGTCGCCGTCAAGCCAAATTCAACCGGTAAAAGTTCACCGCCATAAACAAGGTACTGTAACCCCGACGATAAAGCAACGTACAGACGAACGAAAGTGCAGTGTAGTGAAACAAAGGTTCATTCGAGAATGTCAATCAAAGGTGGGGATTCAAAATTATTATGAAATGGGTTATATGGGTTACTATCGACGAAATTTGGGTTCAACGGGCTTTTCTTTCTTGAGTAATTCCATGTTGAAATTAATTTGTTATTTTATGACTGATATTGTTTGGTTTTGTGACGTATTGCTATCTAAATGAGGGATAGTAATGCGCCCCCAAATCAGATGAAGAATGTCAACAAAGTAACATGAAATTGTTGTTTCTGTTGTTCGATTTTAGTTGCCAATGTTTATTGAAGCTGTTTGTATTTTTCAATTATTTCAAATTGTAGTGTTATTCTATAGTATAAACCTATTAAATCAGGCATGGCGAGATTAATTGAAGTTTTCTTGACTCTAGCCCGTTCACCTGCATGAATTAGGTATAGACTCAGGTATTTTCTAGATGTGTCTGCCTATTTCTAAATTCTAAATTTTATTCAAAATTATCTTCTTTATCATCTTTTAAAAAGGTCAGGCCCACAGCACATACACTAATACACACACACACACATACACACACACACACACACACACACACACACACACACACACACACACACACACACACATACACACACACACAAACACACACATACAGATCAATATCATAAAACCACTTTTTTGGACTCAGGGGACCTTGAAACGTATAGAAATTAAGAAATTGGGATACCTTAGTTTTATACAGAAAGCAATACTTTCCTTACCTATGGTAATAGGGCAAGGAAAGTAAAAAGCCGATCGTTCACATATTTTGTCTTGTGAAGCTATGTGTGTCTCATTCTGTGCTGTTCATACACTCCCACGCGACCAAGACAGTCATAATCAACAACAGTAAACAGTAATTGACAATACTCGACTTGAACAAACATTGAAGTTTGGAACATCAACGCCCTGTAGCATGAGATATAATATTACGATATTTTTCTTCATGCTTAAACTGACTGTGGGTTGATAGAATTGGCTAACTCGAAATTCGCTGACTCACCATATGGATCAATACCATATGATCAGATCAGTTTTGATTCATACGGCAGTTTAACATGGAGTCAGAAAATTTCGAGTTAGCCAATATTATCAACCCCTGACTGTGATGTGTTCAATTATGAGAAACTCATAGAAAAACTTACCAATCATCGAGGAAATAAACCTTCTGCTAATTTACTTCCAGTTTGAACCTTTTAAATGAAACAGAATTTCTCCTCTTGTCCGGTAGCCTATCTTACCTGCAACAGAAGAAATACATGATTCATGAATATTTTTCAATCGTGATATTCCTCTAAATGATTTGTCAAATCACTGAGGTGCCCATGAATGATTCTTGTTATCCTCATTCATATAATGTTCATCTATCAGCATGCAATCTTTTACAATAATTCAGATCAAACGAAATACTTATAAGGACTTCAAAAACACTTGAAATCGACAGTGAGAGGTGGGAGATTGTAACTAGCCTGCATTTTCTGTGGTGAAAATTCATTGAGAAAGTTAATAGATGGTTACATCACGAATAGAATAGAGCATCACAGTATAGTCAACCGCACGAAAATAGTCCGATAAAAATTGCAACACATGGACCCCTTACTCACCCCGCAATCATGGACGTTGCTGATTCGTCAGATCCAATCATATTGAGCAAGCAATTTCTGTATATTTATATCTGGTAATTTATGTTCAACGGATCTCGAAAACGTCTCTAACGATTTTCACGAAATTGGGAACATAGTGGGTTTATGATAAATTCGATTGCACTAGGTCTCATCCTTGGGAAAACTCGCTGAACAAAATGAAAAGGATAATTATCCATCCTTGGCTGAAACAGCTGAGACTTTCGTCGTCTGTGGATAGTAAAACGTGAGCGAGTGATTCTGTGGAAAATCAAAATATCGCATCCCCGAAATTCATAAGCTGACGTATAGCCAGCTGTAAAATAGAGACACGATCATTTTAGAGAATTGTGTTCTGTTCATCAATAAATGAAAGATAACGAGCGAAGCTCGGTGGCCCGATATTGTATTATGAAATTATCAACGGATTTCCATCTATAATCAGCTGTGGATAACGTTGATCAACTCTTATTTTGCAACGTTGCGCTCATCTGTTCCAATAATTCTCATCGGACTATTCACGTGTGCGGTTGACTATATAGGTATTAGGGAGAAGTTGGTTCATGGTTGAATGTTCGGTGAGAGGAAGGTAAGATATCAGGTAATTGCGAATAACTTTGGTTACAAGAAATACTAATGTGAACTCTATTCCTATTTAGGATTGGTTGGTAACATATCAATCAAAGTGAATAGAATAAACAACCATAATAGAATACATTATATCATTTTTTGTATCATTCCAAGTCATCCTATCAGGTATTATTGTTTGAATAGAAAATGGTTGAACTTGAGATTCTAGTCGACTAAATATCAGCCTTCCTAAATTGTTTCAAACTGCGGTTATAACATGAGTATAATCTATGTGACAATCTGACAATACTGCCGGCTGTTGTTAACGGATGCAGTGTTGTCAAATTCTGTCACACGGGTCAGCATGAAAAAATCACAATTTCACACAATCTGGCAACGCCGATTTTATTTTTGATCGAATAAAAAAGCTGAAGTCTGAATGTAGAGGCCTATTGTTTTATTAAGAGTTGTAAAGTATCAACTCAGGCAAAGGATATGCAACCCGCTTAACATCGGTGCAAGGATCTAATGAGATTCAATAGAATAGTTATTTGTGCAACTAGTGCGCAAAGTGACAGTTTGCTGCACCGAAAGAAACGTTTACGCCCGAGCCGTAGGCGAGGGCGGAATGGTTTCTTGAGTGCAGCAGAGGAACTTTGCGCACGTGTGCGTCGGTTTGCGCTGCTTTGGGGGGCAGGCTGGAGGCGGCTGAAAAGAAAGTGGACGAGCTCACACGTGATATCGAATTGCTGAACAACCGAATGATGCAGCTGCAGCGCGGCTTCGATAATCGTTTGGATGGCATCGAACAGTACCAGAGAAGAAATAGCATAAGGATATCTGGTATACCTGAGATCGAGAATGAACAGTTGACGAGAACTACAGTCGTATCCCTGATAAATGAAAAACTTTCACTGAATCTGGTGGACGCTGATATCGACCGGTGTCACCGAGTGGGTCGAGCGCCGCCCGCGTCTAGAGCTGATGGTGCACGGCCGCGACCGCGGCAAGTCATCGTTAAAATGGTCAGCTATCAGTGTCGCGAACTGATCATGAAAAATCGGCGAAGCCTCAAGAACACTGGAATTGCAATACATGAGGATTAACTAGGATGAGACGTCAGTTTCTTAAGAGAATGGGTGATAGAGTGGGATGGAGGCAGGTCTGGTCTAGTGATGGTCGAGTCTTTTGGAAGCAGGATGGACAGATTCACTCACAAACTTTCGATAATCCTATTTATGAAGAAGGTACTTATTAATGGTAAATAGTAAAGCTTTACTTGAAACAATATATTGGAAAAATATTTTTCATGTATTAACTATTGTTTGAACATTTAAATCTGATTCAGCTGTCTCATGGCATTGATTTTTCTGTTTGGTTTTGTTTCGTATAGCATCTCATAAATTATTTTTCTATAATTCTCATTGCTATTTTTCTTCTCAGTTTTGATTATATCTTCCTGAGTCGAGTAGAATAGTGGAACATTGATTATAATTTTAAATTTACTCTCATTCAGACTTTCTATTCCTCTTCTCAAATTGGTTTGTGTTCTGAATTTGATAGATAATGTGGATTATGACTAGGATTATGACTGGATTAATTGTAGGAGAGCTTTTACATTATTGAGACTTGCTATTTCTTATTACTGATTTTCTCATTGAAGTTTATTATTGTTTTAGTTTTTGCTTTTCATAAGCTCTATCATTATCTTTTCAAGTCAAGGTATATGGAGCTTCCTTCCTAACAAGTAGCCTAATGTTTCTTTATTATTTAAATATTCGATTTCATTTACATTTCAAATTCGTTAATGAATTTATTTTTATTTATTTCCTCTTAACAAGGAAGATGGGTTTTTTCATTTTAGCTTTCTTCCTTATCATAATGTAACTTACTGTACTATTCTTTTTCCAATTGATTTTTTCCTGCTACTGTTTTCTTGAGGATGACTGATTCTAATGTGTGAAGACGTATATGTAGTTTCATACTAAATTTCGATTACTTGCTCTTTCTGGCACTTCAATTCACATAATATTATCACACAGAAAAGTTTTCCTTATATGCATACACGCTACACTGTAGTCTGTTTGTGCTGACTTGGATTTCATTAGTTATACCCCCATCAAAGGAATTATCATATTATATTTATTGGGGAGTTCCATCTTGCGTTGGATCTGACTGTGTTTCGTAGGGTTATATTATACTACGGCTTTCCACACACCGTGGCTTTTCTTCTTATTTTGATATCATAATTAAAAAAAAATTTTTCTTACGTCTTCACTATAAATAACCATAAAAATATTAACACTTTTTCACTAAACTTTCCATATGTCAGCTTTACATGAAGATGATGAACTTGTGGGATATTATAACACTGTTAAAATAGATGATTTTTTTTCCATTGAACCTCTTGAGCGAAATCATTATGAAGGGGGCTTAAATATTTTTCACACGAATATAAGGAGCATTAACAAGAATTTCGATGAATTAGTGCATTATATTGGTAATGTCAGTGTTAAATTTCAGGTTGTTGCATTGTCGGAGACATGGATTTCGGAAGACTCACAGTTTCATTACAGTTTGCAAGGTTATAATGTAATACAAAAAAAAAGTAAATTCTCTAAATGTGATGGGATATGTTTGTTCATTGACGAAAACATTAAAACAGAATTAATTGACTTAGTAATCGAAAAAGCAAACTAC
This sequence comes from Nilaparvata lugens, assembly GCF_014356525.2. NCBI lineage: Eukaryota > Metazoa > Arthropoda > Insecta > Hemiptera > Delphacidae > Nilaparvata > Nilaparvata lugens. The sequence goes on from NC_052507.1 coordinate 4,108,799, forward strand.
ATCTGCATTTCATGTTTAATAAATAATGTTAAATATATTATAATTTCAATTTATCGATCACCAGCTCTGAATCTAAACGAATTTATTACAAGCTTAGATACTTGCCTGAATCAAATGAAAGATTTACATAATATAATTATAATAGGTGACATAAATCTCAATATCCTCGCAAATAATCATTTCGCTAACGAATACCTAAGTACACTACACATGAATGGTTTTAAATCTTATATTAACAAACCAACCAGAAGTATCAATGGAGCCGTATCCTGCATTGATCACATTTTTTTCAAAGAAGATAATAAAACTAAAAATGTTGTGACAGGTGTAATTTCAAAAACCAATATAACAGACCATTTCAGTATTTCTTTACATCTGAACGAAGTTAATGATAAGGAAACGAAACACGGTGAGCCGTGGACTAGAGTCAAAATAGATTTTGATGGTCTTATGAAGGACTTACAGGGAGAAAACTGGGAAGATATATACAGAGCCGATGATATTGATATTATGGTGAATCTTTTAGTTGACAAATTAAACTCTTTAACACAAAATAGAACAAAAACAATTCGCATGAGTAAAGATAAAAGACCTCTTAAAAAATGGATTACACCCGGTTTAGTAAACTGTATACGTGTTAGAGACAAAATGCATAAAATTATTAGAAAGCAACCAAATAATATCCAACTAAATAATAAATATAAGTCATATCGAAATATTCTAAATAATTTGATAAAACAAGCAAAAATCAATTACTTTAACAGAAAATTTGACGAATACAAAAATGATTCCAAGAAAACCTGGGAATGTATAAACGAACTTTTAGATACTAAAAAGAATACCAAAACAATCAATCTGGATGCCGAAGCACTTAATAAATACTTTGCCGATGTAGGAAAAACTTTCGCTGGGAAAATTTCTGATGATATAAATAATATACCTATACCTAAATCCCAAAACAACTCATGTGAGAGAAGTATCTTTCTCCGCCCCACAAACACAATAGAGATTCAAAAGATAATTGATAAATTGAAAAACAAAGCAACACCTGGAGCCGATAATTTCTCAGGATCGTATCTAAAACGAATATCAAGTTTTATTACCGAACCCCTGGAATTTATATTCAATAAATGTTTGAGCAATGGATACTTTCCTAGTAAATTTAAAGAAGCAAAAATTATTCCTATACCTAAAACCGGCGATCCAAAAAAACCTGAAAATTACAGACCAATCAGCCTACTAAGTAATTTATCCAAAATTCTAGAAAAGATTCTAAAATTGAGGTTAATGAGTTTTCTTGATAAGGAGAATATAATTAGTGATAACCAATATGGTTTCCAAGCCAAAAAGTCTACTAAAGATGCAGTAATTCACCTTAATAAAATTGTGTGCAACAATTTCAATAAAAATAAAAAAACTCTAGCTGTCTTTATGGACTTATCTAAGGCTTTTGACACTATCCCACACAAATTACTATTAGATAAGCTGAATAAATCTGGAATTAGAGGGTCCGTAAACAATTTATTTGCAAGTTACTTATCAAATAGAAAACAATATCTAACTTTAAATAGCCGAACTGACATTAAATTCACATCCGATTTTGGACTGCCTCAAGGATCAGTTCTATCACCGATTTTATTTCTAATCTATGTTAATGATATGCTCAACCTAAACCTTGGAAATTGTACTACATTGTCATTTGCTGATGATACAACACTCATTTTTAGTGGGAGTAGCTGGAGGAAACGTTCAGTAACGCGAACAATAATTTAAAAATAGTTCAGAAATGGCTTAAGGATCATGTTCTCACCCTCAATACTGAAAAAACAAAATACATAACCTTTTCACCTAATATTACCGGACAACCACCAATAACTATGAATTTGAATATGAATGCAAACTGTATAAACATGGTAAATGAGGGACAGGAGATAAAAACACTGGAAAGAGTACAAACTATGAAATACTTAGGAATAGTAGTTGACCAGCACCTTAAGTGGAACAAACACATAGAATATTTATGCTCGAAGTTAAAGTATTTGATCCATATCTTCTACAAAATAAATAGAATAAGAAATATAGATATCACTAGGAAAATTTATTTCGCATATGCACATTCATTATTCCAATATATTATAGAGGTGTGGGGTGCTGCTTTCGATTCTCATGTAAAAAAGCTTTTTATCTTACAAAAGCACATGATTAGAGCGGCCCTGGGAAGACCTCGAATTTACTCAAGTAGAGAAATTTTCCTAGAATTAAAGGTTCCAACTCTAAGACAGACTTACATTAAAAGTGTAATTCTGTACTTGAATAAACATAACCATTTATTTACCACTCACACAACTCCCTACAAAATTCGAGCAAATAACACAAATAGATTTAATATACGCTTCACAAAACTCACTATATGCAGACATCAACTTCCGTACTATTGTAATTACTTAATCAACAAAATACCAATAGGCTTTGTTTACAGAAATATAACCAAATCATTACTCTCAGATATACAGATTTGGGTTGATAGGAACATTTTCTTTACGCTGACTTAGACCTGTAAGCTAAGTTTTGTTTCAGTTGGACGACCGTTACCATGTCTCTGATTTTGCTTTTTTGTCATATTCATAATGATCGAATAGCTTGGATCTTCATCATCTCTTTTCTTGCCTTTCTCAGTACCGAGAAATCTTTTGTCACCATTTATTTCCATCTAACAATCTTCCACATCTGCATCTATTGCTGATTTTCCCCCTTTTCATTTTTTCTTCTTTCGTTCGCCTTTTCTTTTAATCTATTAAGCGTTAGCCTACAAGGAAAGTTATAGTTTTCTTTCTCTTCAATATCTTTCTTCTCTGACCTTGCTTACTGATAGGATTTTTCTTTCGTATTATTATTATTATCTTTCATATATATAAATAGATATATTATACGTATTATTATTTTATTTTAGGCTACTTCTTGTACTGTTACTCATTCCCCACACACAGATCCGTCTATGTGGGGAAAATATTCACAAATCTGTTTTTAGATATGTTGTCTATGTATCTTGTGCTTTGTATTGTGAATTGTAATTGAATAAATTTCACATTAAGTTTTTCCTACAGTTACCATTGAATATGAAAAGTGGGTAATTATGGGTAAAATTGCCTGAAATCCATCAAATGTTTCTCTGTGTAATTTTATTATTGATAAAAACCTTAATTTATTGTCAAATTGAATAAAAATGTTGTCCTTGGTTATAATATATAATGAATAATAATTAGCGCGTTGTGCTTGGTTGCACCTCTGCTCACTATAACAGCCACAGCAGTCACTGTTACCAACTTCATTTTGATTTTGCTGCACTGTTGCTCCATATAACCTACTAAGTATTTTGCGTTGCCATGTTGCAAATCTGGAGTGCAGAAAAATTTTTCCCGCACTAGAGCGGGAAAATGATTCTTTGCGTTCTGTAATCAGTGCAGCAATGGCCACTTTTCAACGTAACTGTAGGAAAACATTATTTTTTGCCCTTTTTAGATCCATGCACTGCTGTCAAGCAGGTTGCCTAACTTGCGCCTGATATGAGAACGCTGAATAAAATAATAGGCCTATTTATGATCAGACTAGAGCTTTTTTTATTCAATTAAATTTAATATCGGCGTTGTCAGATTGTGTAAAATTGTGACTTTTCCATGCTGGCCTGTGTGACTGAATTTGACAATACTGCATCGGCAAACACCAGCCAGCAGTATTGTCAGATTGTCACATAGATTATACTCCTTTATAATCGCAGTTTGACACAATATAGCAGGGCTGATATTCGATAAAATATATCGGCGTTGCCAGATTGTGTAAAATTGTGACTTTTCATGCTGGCCCGTATGACTGAATTTGACAACACTGCATCGGCAAACACCAGCCAGCAGTATTGTCAGATTGTCACAAAGACTATACTCTATTATAATCGCAGTTTGACACAATATAGCATGGCTGATGTTCGATAAAATACATCGGCGTTGCCAGATTGTGTGAAATTGTGACTTCTCATGCTAGGCCGTATGACTGAATTTGACAACATTGCATCTGCAGACACCAGCCAGCAGTATTGTCAGATTGTCACATAGATTATACTTTATTATAACCGTAGTTTGACACAATATAGTAGGGCTGATATTCAATAAAATACATCGGCGTTGTCAGATTGTGTGAAACTGTGCCTTTTTCATGCTAGCCAATGTGACTGGATCTGACAACACTGCATCGGCAAACACCAGCCAGCAGTATTGTCAGATTGTCACATAGATTATACTCTATTATAATCGCAGTTTGACACAGTCTAGCATAATTAATATTATTTTCTGATATCATGTATTGTGAGGTCAATATTGTGAGGTTATAATGGAAGTATTTGATTAACATTGGTGTTGCTATCCTTGTCTATCATTCGACAAAGCCGATAGCGCTATCGTTTTCTAGCTCCGGAATGTTGAAAGATCGTTTTTCAACAATAAGAATTATAATTCATTAACGAAATATTTGATCTCAATCAGGAAAATTTATCATCAAATGATCATGAAATATACTATCCTCTTGACCAATTGAATATAATTAATCATTTTAAACAAGATTCTAAACAAGATCATTTGTTCAAAGATTGTAAACAAGAACAGTTAATTATAACAGTTAGTTATCTCATTAGATAGATACTGATATGTGAGTATCCTCTATAGAAGGCAGTGACAAGGCTGAGAATTGGATCACTGGTCTTCTATCTTTCTATACTGATATTATAACGTAGATCTCACTATATTTGCCATACAAATTATATACTGTACAATGATGATACGATGTTTCTTATACATCTATAACTAGTACCTCTTATTAAGGTTCGTACCCACTAGAACGTATCATACCATGACCGTGCCCCATACCGACACATGCAAAATAGTTATTTGTGCATCTAGGGACTAAAGTGCAACTTTTTCTCCCTGAGGGAAACTGTTGTCGCCCGATGGCGTAGCCGAGGGCGACAATTTTCCCTGAGGGAGAATAAGTACTTTAGTCCCGTGATGCACACAACATTTTTCCTCCACCTACACCAATACCTATAACAATGAATAATTTTACTACATCTTCAGACAATATGCGAGACAATATGGTAACAGTGACTGCTGTGGCTGCTATAGTGAGCAGAGGTGCAACCAAGCACAACGCGCTAATTATTATTCATTGTTATGGGCAATTATCATTCTTCAATCGCGGCGTTGTCGGACTTCTTCCCATGTTAATCTTATGGGTTTATTTTTACTCCCTTGGGAGTAAAAGTGATCACTTTTCCCGCTGGGAATTATTTTTAGTCCCATGGGAGGAAAAGTAGTACTTTAGTATTCGATTCCAGGGTGTAAAATGAGACTTTTGATAGTAGGTGGAGGAAAAAATATTATTTGCATCATTTGATATGTAATACACCCATTAGACCGTTCCGTCACCGGCCAAGCACGGAGCGTGCCATGCACGTCCAGGTCAACATTTGTCGGCCAGTATTATTTTGTCTGTGACGAAACGCTCCTTGCATGGTACGTGACGCCTGCAAACCCCGTTGTAACCGCGCATGCGCCGCGTTGGAAACCAGTGTAGACACCATTGTGGTAAAGTACCTAGTTAGTTGCTACTTGCTAACACGAAGTACGAAAAAAACTTTTCTTCATCATCCATTAGGTGCCTATATAATGTCCAATACTCCCCCTCAGTTTTCCGTTTTCTTAGAGATTCGTGAATCCAATAGCGCCTCTGAGTTCCTCTATTTTCCTCTCCCTCGTCCAAAATAATTGCAACCATTGCCAATTCTGTAAATGATAATGGCCTAATAGCCATATTTGAAAATAATTATGTGAACACTGATTAGAACACTATTTCACAACACCGCAAAATACGTACATCTGTTCACCGCAACATTCTCTTGCTAACTGACGCGTTCCCAACAACTTCTGACCGGGCATCATACGCGTACCATACGAGTACCATACGCGTAATGTACTGGCATAGAACGCTGTTGATCCGTTGTAGTGGGCATAGTTGTTATTTTACGTGCCTGGCATGGTCTGACACGGTCCGTGTCTGGTACGTTCTAGTGGGTACGACCCTTTATACTCATTCCTAGATACTTATACTAATCACTCAATATAATCCAATATAATTCAATACCACTGTTATAAGATACCTCTATACTCCTATAACCATAGCCACCTCTAATACAAGGCCGCGGCCTACGATATTGCAACGTCGCAGTGTAGGCCTAGAATCTAATACATGATTGGTGAAAAACATTTTAAAAAATGCCAGCTGATCTTTTTCACCAATCATGTATTAGATTGTAGGCCTACACCGCGACGTTGCAATATCGTAGGCCGCGGCCTTGTGTTAGAGGTGGCTATGCTATAACTCTATAATAAGATACCTCTCCGATTTCTAAGCTCTTCTGATTTCAACATGGACATAATTGTTAGTTCCACATGAATTATTTGAGCCAAACTCAAGTTTCAATGCACTGGAACACCTTCTATTCCACCTCAATATGGAGAAATTTCACAACATCTCTGTTCATTCTGCTCTGTTTTGTTGATACTATAAGATATTATCTCGCTGGAAACTCAGTCACTAAAAAGTGTCCACCTTCAAGAACTAGAATGTCTACAGAGGAGGAGCCAAAATGATGGAAGAAAAACATAGAAAGTTCCGGAGAGAAATTCTGACGCAAAGTAATAGGAACACGAGAAGAATGAAATTCCTAAGTAGAAGTGAAATGTAGATCTCAACGTTGGGAATGTTCCCCACATTTTTGTGTTTCTTTATATTCTGACAGACATCCTCTGAAGCAGGATCTCTTCTCTCAACAAAAGTGAAAGGTAGAAGCCTCTATGTTAGAATAGTGAGGTTCAGGTTATAATGGCAGTGGAGAAAGATAGTAGAACAGCGTTGCCGATTCTATGGTTCATTCCTGTTGAAAATATCGAGCCGGAATGAGAGACAAGACAGGATATCTGATACCGGTACATCTGATGTAATATTAAATGTTCACTCTTGTTCAAATAAATCAATAATCCTATGCTATTAAACGAGCAACTTCTGTTTATATTGTTATAGAGTCAATATTGAGTGAGTATTATTGTAGTTGTTTCTGTGTATCTTATATTATTTTCCAGGTTTTTGAACTGGAATGAACTTTGATTCGTACTTTCAGATTTTAGTGTGAGAATATTTGACCATGTTTATTGAATTTGCTAACTTGTTGCTTAGTTGTCAAAATTAAAGCAATTTTCGTGCATTTTTCAAATACAGTTTCAATTTCATGTCGAAAGAGCCTCTGTATTTGAAAATTGTACGAGCATTGACCTTTTTGCAGCTTTGGCTTTTCCACTGGGAGTTATGCTCAACGCTCGTGGAGGGGGAATAATTTTCAGTGAAAAGGCCATAGTTGGTATTGAGACGTGAACGAAAAACATGTAACGATGTGCGAGCCTCTTAATGGGCCCATTTCCCATTCAGAGGGACAAGTATAGTGAGTTTTATTAAAGCGTATGTGCGTGTGTCTGAAGAGTCCAAGTTTTATTGTTGAAATGGTGAGTGCCAAACTTTTGTTGTTTTTTTTATTAAGCTCAAAATTTAATTTCATAGAATGACCGAGGCCCAAATTTAAATGCAGCAAGTTAGCAGGTTCTCAAAATGTGTAGATTGGAATTGAATTTATTTTTTTTGTGAATCAATTGCTGAATCACTTTGTACTGTTTGAAAATTTGACATGTTACCTGACTTTTATTAATTCGTTCTACCTATTTAGAGTTCAATTAACCTGAAGTTGAATTTTATTAGTATTTTCCATTGAAGTTCCTGGCTCGTAGTTGCTAGTTGCTAAAATAGGTGACAATTAGAACATGATGATAATCTGTGCATTTGAATGAACGAATCCACTAAAAGCTCCCAACCAATCAAGGATTCAAATACCGGTAGATGAATTGATAGCAGTAAACTTTAGCAATATTATAGAAGAGAAGAAACAACCCCCCTCCGTTTACAATATGTTAAGTTGTTTATATGTCTGTATTTCACCGGATCTCGGAAACGGCTCTAATGATTCTCACGAAATTCAGAACAAAGTAGGTTTATAATATAAAGATTCGATTGCACTAGGTCTCATCCCTGAGAAAACTCGCTGAAGGACATTAAAAGGATAATTATTATTCATCCTTGGAAAATCAACTGATAATAATTATTATTTCGTTGTCTGTTGGTGATGGAAGTGAGTGAGCGAGTTCATGTGTGTGGAACTGTGTCAAAATTATCTCAATTCACTGGGATTAGATAGATCATTTCTGTATGTATGTTATTATAGTTTCCTCTTTTGTAATAATTTTTTTATGCTTTTGTACCACAGAGGGAAGCTCGGTTCCCGATATTCATATTTCATTTGTTAACGGGATCTTCATCCAAGAATTATATAATAAATTTTCATAGTGGAAATTTAATATTTTATGGATAGTTGATTATCATATCATCACATTTTGTCAATAATAGTTATTTGTGCAACTAGTGCGCAAAGTGACAGTTTGCTGCATCGAAAGAAACGTTTACGCCCGAGCCGTAGGCGAGGGCGGAATGGTTTCTTGAGTGCAGCAAACGAACTTTGCGCACGTATTTCACATTAAATTTTTCCTACAGTTACCATTGAATATGAAAAGTGGGTAATTATGGGTAAAATTGCCTGAATAATGTAGTAGTGTTTGAATGGCGGGGGGCAGCTGTGTGGTGTGTGCTGTGGTGGCACTGTGCTGTCGTTGTCCTCCATTATAATATCTACTTAATAATTAGCGCGTTGTGCTTGGTTGCACCTCTGCTCACTATAATAGCAGCCACAGCAGTCACTGTTACCAACTTCATTTTGATTTTGCTGCACTGGTGCTCCATATAACCTACTAACTATTTTGCGTTGTCATGCTGCAAATCTGGAGTACGCAAAGTACTCACTTTGCGCACTAGTGCGGAAAAGTGATTCTTTGCAGCCTGCAATCAGTGCACAAATGGTCACTTTTCAGGGTATCTGTAGGAAAATAATATTTCTACATTGTTAAAAAAATAATCGGGCAGAGTTGCGGGGTTAGGAGAGGTCATCGTTATCTGCTTTGTCGAATGATAGATTGATTGATTTCCTTATCACATGCCAGGTCTTGAATAACCACTTGCATTCATAACATTACAATTATACATCGCGAAATTACAAAATAATAATTGATTGGAATTTATTATTCTAAATATACAAGAGAAGAAATAATAAGTAAACTCAGACAAGAATTAAAACACCAATGTCAATCAAATACTGTCATTATAACGTGGACCTCACTACTGTACGCTTCAGAATAATTATTTATTTATTTATTTATACATTAATAGATACAATCATTCTCAACTATGAATGATTGGGGCAGGAACAACAGGCTTGAAGCCCAAACCTGTTCCTTTCCCAAATTTAGATAGAAATTGTCCAAAAATAGGTTATGTTTACACTACACGTTTAGATGTATTATTCCAAAGTACTGGACTCCCAGCCTTCATTCGTCGTTATTTCAAATGAATAAATATAATATATTAAAATAAAATATCTTTATTCAATGACAAGTAATTTTATAGTTCACAGAATAACAATAATCGAATATTAAATTCAACAAAAATGTATAGTGTACAGTCAATGAATACAATACTGCTTGCTGAAGGATGAACTTTGTCTGCAAACAGAAGCATAAATCTCTATTTTTCATCAGTATGGATCCCATGTACTCAGCTGATAACTCTCATTGTAAGTTGTAAAACAAATAATAATTCTGATTAAATTCAGCACAATGAATCTAGTAGTAAATTATTAATAATTTGAAAAAGATTTTCAACAGAATTGTTGGTGGAAATGAAAAAATAAATGTGCAGAAACAATACAAAAATAATACTACATTCAGAATTTTTGTGGGTGCCGATCTAGAATGTAGGATGAAAGAGCTTTAGATAGGATCAGTTCTGACATTGAAGACACAGAAAAATACCTGTAGCTTCGAGTGTGATATTAATATTGGAATATTAGTCTTTTGTCTATTTGTTGTTATTTGTGTATTTTATTACTTAACTAGGCCTGAAAAGAGCATAAGCATAGCCACCTCCAATACAAGGCCCCGGCCTACGATATTGCAACGTCGCAGTGTAGGCCTGGAATCTAATACATGATTGGTGAAAAAGATGAAAAAAAATACCAGCTGATCTTTTTTCACCAATTAGATTCTAGGCCTACGATACTGCGACGTTGCAATATCGTAGGCCCCGGCCTTGTATTAGAGGTGGCTATGGCATGAGCATATATTATATAATATGTCCAATGATAAATACATGTTCAATTCCCCTTCACGATTATACGGGGAAAGATTGAATTTTTTCAGTCCATCAGATAGATATTAAACACCTTCCGCTGCATCCTGACTACAATATTTCATCAAATGACTCTCAATCGATTGACACTGCCTTGTTATCCAAATTACTCTTTTGTGATTTGCTGATTTATTTTCATTCCCCATATTTTTTTATGGATATAGAATCTATTCATATACTTATTATCACAGGAAATAGCATCGGACTCACAAGTTATAACGAGCTATCGTATGGATATAAGGTTCAATATTTCTGATATTATTTTTCAAATAAAATCAAATAACTCGAATAAAGCCGGCTATAGTCGATTCAAATTGATATTTTACATCATATTACACTCCAAATCAGATCATGTTTTCCCAATCATATTACATTAGGTACTCTCATATTTGATTTCCATGATATGAGCGCATTTCATACTCATAAATGCACATCTCATATTTCTAATAATAATAGTAATAATAATAATAATAATGATAATAATAAATTGGCCTTTATTCAATTTCACAATAATTACATTACAAAATAAATCAGTTATAACATTTTATTGTAGGCATTTTTTCTCCATGGCAAAGTGCCGTCTGGAGGAATCATATTTCTATTTTTCTATTGCAATCCGTTCTTTATTGAACTCGACTCTATGTATTTTTGCGCTACACTCAAACTAAGACGTTTGGTCGGAAAACTTTACAAAAAGTAGAGGAGACAATATAAGCTATTTTCTGAACTTTTTTAATGAATCCAAATTCGTGGGGGAGCAGTTTCGGGCTGTGCCCGTTGATCCTTTACTAAATTATTTAAGAAAATAATTGGATATCAATAGAAGAATAAAGATGTTTCATACCGGCCAAATCGCTTGGATTCAGTATCAGCTGATCCAATTCTCTCGAAACTTGGAGTGATCCGTGGTCTAGTGGATAGAGATCCCGGGCTCAAACCCTATCATTACTCAAAGTTTTTCAACCAGATCACTCACGTGTTATCGGATGGGCACTTAAAACTGTAGGTCCCGGCTGAAGTATGACGGTCCTAAGGCGGCCCATTAACAGCTTAAATTATATATTCAGGCGGTGGGACCTTCCCGCAAGGGACTCCCCACCAACAAAATCTATACGAATTTACTTTCACTTTTCACTTGAAACTTGAATGAAAACTGTTTTTGGTGAGACTCTTATATTCTGTCAAACTCTGCATTCATTTTTGTGGAGTTTTGTTCATGTGCTACAACCAACTATTCAGAATAACTGTGAGGTCACACTCTTCTCATTCTTCATTGATTCATTCAATAAGTACATCATCGAAATGATAGGGAGAGAAAAAATAGGGCAACCTTGTGCTATTCCTCTTCCAGATTTAGATAAGGTTACACATAGTCCGAAATAGGTCAAGTCTTGTAGTTGTTCACTTCACAGAATTTTTAGTCCTTAATTATTTTCACAATGTATATTTTTGAATTTAGATGCTTCAAAACCAAACATAGATTAAATATTCCATATTATCTTATACTATTGAACGACCAATTTCTGTTTAAATGTTTAGACATTTAGATGTTTCTATGTTTATATTCATTTCTGTATGTGACCGGATCTCGAAAACGGCTCCAACGATTGTCACGAAATTTGAAACAAAGTAGGATTATGATATGAAAATTCAATTTCACTAGGTCCCAATTGTGGTAACTCGCTGAAGGACATTGAAAGGATAAATACGTCCTTGGAAAAACAGCTGGAAATTTTGTCGTCTGTCGATACCGTAATGGCAGTGAGTGAGCAAGTGTATGTGTGGGTTATTCCTCAGCTGATCTCACGAGAAGAAAAATTCAGCAAGAAAAACTTATTTTTGTTTATTTCTCTTCATTTTAGAGAACATGTTTACTCTAGAAAGTCCAAGATAGTAACTAGATGATGTTAGTATAGAATAGTACATAGTATATTAACATTTATATTGTGGCAAACATAGTAAATCATTCTAAATCGAATTCATAGTATATCGATCTGTAGTTGATTATGTGTTTGTTTTTTGAAGTGTGAATAAATTGCTATTTTGAAAAGTGATAGTAGCTTAACCTAGACTTTGATTTGGACTGTAGTATAAATTTTAAAAAAGACAGTTTTGGGCATGAGCCTGTTGTGCCTTCTCATATAACTGTGATAGTACTTTACGTAACAAGTCCGGTAACGATAATTTATCGCATAGTCTAAGTATGATTGTTTCCGCCCGAAACGTAGTTGAGGGCAGAATCATCATACGATGCGGTAAAAACGTTACCGTGCAAGTTACGTACAATATTTTTTGTCATACTTATCTGAGGAAGAATAATATTGCTGATAAACAGAAACTATTACCTGCTGCTGCTCGAGCTACTGCATTCTATAAACATGACGTGGCCTTTAGCGCCTACCGGTAGTTCACAACAGACCGACCTTTCTAGCTCAAATAAAATAATAAGGGCCTAAATTATAAGATTTCAGATGAGTTCTTATAACTTGAAACTCCTCAAATGTGTTCTTTAATATTATTTGAGTTATTTGACCAAGCGAAGTGAGGTCTAAGATTCAAGTCGTCGGTTTGGCATTTCTCTTAATGTTTAAATGTTTGAATGTTTATATGTTGCGCATTTACAGCAAAACGCGGTAATGGATTTTCATGAAATTTGACAGGTTTGTTCCTTTTTTAATTGCGCGTCGTCGCATATACAAGGTTTCTGGAAATTTTACATTTCAAGGATAATATAAAAGGGAAAAGAAGCCTCCTTCATACGCCAATATTAGAGTAAAAGTCAGACTATAGAATTATTCATCATAAATCAGCTGACAAGTGATTACACAGATGTGTGGAGAAGCCAGTCTATTGCTGTATTTTCATAAGGTTCTATAGTTTCAATCAGGTACTTGTGGATGAGAATACTGCGTGAGGTCTACTGTTCACAGAACTACTAGTATATTAATCACTCAGATGTTATTGGGACTCAGTAGTCCTAGCATACTCGACTGTAAAAAGAACATATGATCTCTTAACAGTATAGTATGCTGTAATAAGAATCACATGTTTTATTTTTCTGCAAACAACTATTTACCGGCTTGATTTAATGCATGGAAAACAGCTGCAATTGAGTGAGTATTACGAAATAGTATATTTCGCACCTAGGGCCTAAAATGAGACTTTTCCGGCTAGAAATCGGTTTTCAAGTCCGAGGCCGTAGGCTGAGGACTAGAAAAGATTGAGAGCCGGAAGAAAAACATTTTTGCCCGTGGTGCGAACGCTATTTTTCACCACACACAAAAAAAAAACAATATTTTTATATGAGAATAATAAACAATTATTGTCCATTAAGCACCTCCAAAAGCAAAAGTGTTAGGCTAGGTCATGGCTCTAGCAAATCTGAGGTAATCTGAATATCAGGAAATTGTCCAAGTATTTTTATTCTGTTCTGTCTAAATAACCTGAAAGATTATGTTCAATTATGTGGGAGGTTGAGTTTATATTTTTTTATTCTTTCAAATGACAATAAGATGATATTATTTTAATTGTTTTAATTATTGAATAATAAACACAAAAAATGAAAAGTTTTTTGATCAGCTGTTTTAGCACACTTGAAATTTGGCCAATCTGAATTTCAACGTCAACAATGCTTGTTGCCATCGACTTAGGAAGTTTAGGTTATAAGTTCTATCCTACTCTGGAAATCGAATTTGAATAGTTTATAATATTTTATCTTATCTGTATTCCATTCATGCAAATAAAATGATAGTGTCTTAATGCGAAATAGTTTATTCAATTCTAGAAGCATAAACTGATTCCGTTTCATAAACTATTTGTAAAAACGTTCAGCACCATGGATATTGCTCAAGTAGTTCCAAAATTATCAACGAAGTTCCGTGATAAACGAAGTACTATGAGGTTAGATTCTATTATACTCTGAAAATTGAATTTGAATTGTTTATAATAATATCTTATTTGTATTCCATTCATCCAAATAAAATGATAGTATCTTAATGCAAAATACTTTATTCAATTCTAGAAGCATAAACTGATTCCGTTTCATAAACTTTTTTGTAATTTGTAAACGCATTCACATCAAATCAGAATCAGCTGACTTCAAGGTTATTTTACAGCCCTAGGGCCGTAAAAATTTTACCGGCCTGGTCAGAAAACAATCACTTTCGGCCTCCATATGACGCACGTAATCAAGCTCATTACATCCAAGTGGGGCGAAATAGTTATTTGTATATCTAGAGTGAAAAGTACGACTTTATCTCCCTGTGGGAAAAAGTTTGAAGCCCGAGGCGAAGCCGAGAGCAGCAATTTTCCTGAGGGAGAAAAAGTATTTTTCGCTCGTGATGTACACAGCATTTTTCCTCCATCTACATTTTTTTATAGAAACCGAAAATAAAATCATTCTAATAGCTCACGTATTGGTGACAATGATTCCTAACAACATAACCTAAATCTAAAACCTAAAAACCGGTCGTCTGATTGGCACTGCCGATTGCGCTATCTATCAGCAAAAGTTGTAACAATTATATCAGCTGAGCAGCTACCAAAAATGGCTGACTCCAGATCACGCGGTTCAGATTTGAATTGCAGATCAAAAATATTTGTTGGCTGGTATTTTGAATAGAATAAAATATTTTAAAAATTGTATAAATTTTTATCGTCAACTAATATTAATAATTATCATACAAACATATATTTCATGAGTTAATCAAATTTCTGGTTGTGGTATTGAATTCAGTTGACTCAATGACAGACACCTCTATTATGCTTTCTCATCTGAGCTTAGACCTTCTAACCTATTCCAATGTAAGTTTCGAAATAGAGATGCTCCCCATGTTATTTAAATGGAGTCACTTTTACTCCCTAGGGAGTTTTTCTGTTTTTTACTACCGAGAGCGAAAAAGTGACACTTTAGTATTAGGTTTCAGGGAGTAAAGTAAGTACTTTAGACAGTAGGTGGAGGAAAAAGTAATTGTACGACTGAGTAAATGAATGAATAAATGAAAACTATAAATTCAATCCATCGTTACAATTTTTCTATGCTTTCACACTCCAGAGCGAAGCTCGGTCCCCCGATATTTATCACCGAAATAGGATATATTCAGATATTCACACTCATGAGCGGCAGTGTGAATCAGACAGGCGATAGTGTGTGACAAAGGGGGACTCTGGCAATAATGCTCCTATCAAAACTGGAGCATGCAACAGTGACAACAGGCGACGGTGCTAACACAATGAGCCCTTACAAAATGGCGGCTAACAATGCCTATTCAACTAATACACTCCAGGCTTCGCTGTCAGTTATTGGCAACGGTTTTTCCATTCATAAAACTGCCATTGTCACACGCATAAGTCTATAAACAATGCAGCGGCCGCAAGTTTATATTCGAAACTTATCAATTTATTGCGCTGGAATCAGGTCACAGACATCAAATCAAGTCTCAAGGGAAGGTGGTATCGCCGTATCGATACCTGTGGAACATTAATTATTGCATCATCCGATGGTCGACTGTTGTGATATCGATAGATCAGAAAATGATAGATGATAAATTGTGTATTTTTGTTTATTTCAACCTTGGAATACTTGAATTATTTTATTATATTAAGTGAGCTATATTTGTATATATTTTCATATTTGCTGGTTAATTATGTCCAACGGATCTCGAAAACGGCTCTAACGGTCTTCACGAAGTTTGGAATGATCATTCTTGAATATCCTTCATATTAAGCGAGCAATTTCTGAATATATTCATATGTGGTTGTCTGGATATCTGGTTATTTTGTTATGTGGTTACAGTATATGGGTATATATTATTTGAGTTTATAATCTTGAAATCCCAATTTTGTAATATCCACTACTACTTCGGCCTATTTTCATTGAATAAATTGAAATTGCTTCCATATTTTTATATTTCAAATGGTTCATAATATTTCATAATTGCTCTGAATAACTCAATCAATTAATAGTATTAATAGGCCTGAGGTAAGACATGTGATGATGATGGAATATGCAGGAAAATTTGGCAATATATATATGTATATATATATTAATATATTATTGTATTATTGATCAACTCACCTCTCTCTCTCTCTCTCTCTCTCTCTCTCTCTCTCTCTCTCTTCTCTCTCTCTCTCTCTCTCTCTCTCTCTCTCTCTCTCTCTCTCTATATATATATATATAATATATATATATATATATATATATAGTCCTCATAAAACCGGTCGACACGATACGACAACGACATATATATATGTGTTATCTCTCCTTCACATATGAAGCACGTTCAGTTCTCAGCACATCATCATACAGCACGATCCGACACATAGCTCAGAAACGATAAGATTTTTTTTCACCGCACTTCCGAGATGTGACGTCACACTCAATTGCCGAATTAAGGAAGGAAATAGGATAGGTGGTGAATGGAATTTGATATTTTATTTTATTTCGAATAACTTTAATTTTTTAATAATTTGGAAAATATTATCATCTGTAGAATATTTTTGTTTTTGGCCGATCAATCTACCAGCTGTATGGAAGGAGCGCTCTCTGTTATCGGAAATAGGAGATAATGAACTCAGAGATTGGCGCCTACTTTCTAAATTCTTTTGATTCAGGCTGTTTCTATTTTTATTGGAAAATATGCCGTCACAATATATATATTATGTTCTACGGATCTCAAAAACAGCTCTAACGGTCTTCACGAAATTTGAAATATAGTAGGTTTATGACATGAAAATTAGATTGCACTAGGTCACATCCCTGTGAAAACTCGCTGAAGGACATGGAAAGGATAATTCATCCTTGAGAAGAAAATATACAAAAATATAAAAACATGATAATTTCGTCGTCTGTCGATAACAGAAGATTCATGTGCCTGTGTGGGAGATCAGCTGTGTAATTAATCATCTTATCGTATCTCGCGAGAAATCTAGAAATTTTAATAGACTCAATCAAAATGATCTGATTTGTTGACATGATATGGTATATCATAATATTGAAAGTTATTCATTATTTTACAGTTTTAAGTGATTAGTGAGTGTTATTCAATTTGGTTTGTAAAAAATCTAAATTAGAACTTTTATGTTTTTAAATGTCTGGACTGAAAAATTGGAACTGAATTCAAGTGTATGGAACATAAACTACTTTTTGGACCATTTATGGTGTATAAATGGAATATGGGGGGAGTAGCAGTTTTGGGCTGTGCCTGTTAGTCATTTCCCAATCATTTCGAAGAAGAATTGCGTTCTGCTCATCAATAAATAAATAAATAATGAGCGAAGCTCGATATTTATACTGAACTTTGGAATTGATTGAAAGGAATAGCCTCATTTTTGGAAAATCTTCTAAATAAGAATAATAATTTATATTAATACACCAATAGATAAATTTCATTGTACATATGTCAAGAATGGAATCCTAGCTATAAAACTTACTGAAAACTTGATTAACCGATTCATACATACATATAATCATCACTAAAAATAAGTATCTATCACATCCACAGGAAAATTGAAAACTTGTTCCTCATTATAAACTGGTAGTTCTGTGAACAGTAGACCTCGCGCTCAGTGAGTTACATTGACCTGTTGTTATGTTTTCTCAAAAATGAATAAATAATTTATCAATTAAAATGTCTAGAAAAAATCCTGAATAAACATAGAGCTTTCTGTCCTATCGTACCCTGACGTGTCGTCCCGGAATGTGAGTGTGAGCGCTGTTATCAGGTCTGGCTGCAACTGTCTACAACTTTGATGGAGAGATACATTTTCAAGATGTTCGATGTTTTTGAACGGGTAGTATTATAGCATAGCCAGCCACCTCTAATACAAGGCCGCGGCCCACGATATTGCAACATCGCAGTGTAGGCCTAGAATGATTGGTGAAAAAGATTTAAAAAAACCACCTGATCTTTTTCACCAATCATGTATTAGATTCTAGGCCTACACTGCGACGTTGCAATATCGCAGGCCGCGGTCTTGTATGAGAGGTGGCTATGATTATAGTCAACTGTCTACTAACGTTGAGGGAAAGATGCATTTTCAAGATGCTCGATGTCTTTGACGGGTAGTATTATAGTCCACTGGACAGCTGATTTCTTATTAAATTCTTAATTTATAATAATAACCCTTTCGACGAGCTAGCTTTGATCATTTGATAGATTCGAAGCACTAGGGCGCCCATCACTAATTCAATATTATCACTCACGTGTCGAAAATCTTCTTATAAGCCGCCGATGTCGATCCAACTCCTTGTGGTCCTGGAATATGGTAGCGGAATCGTCTCTTCCAAGGGGTTATAAAATTATTTGAAATTGAAAATGACTTCTGCTTTACAAGAGCATCACAAAGTCTTTAAGAAATTTAATAATTTGATCTAGCTTTAACTTTTACAATTTATTAGCAAGGTATTATGCTCTAAAATATTTAGGGTCCTCTCAGGTGGCATTTGGCTGGCGAGTGATGGTTCTCCTTTCTCAATTTTACAAATCTTATTTCCGACTTTCAAATTAAATAAAATTTGAATATCTTAGTCCTCTGCCATTTAGGTTCAAATAGATCGTACAAAAAAATCATCAAACTATTACTTAGGTTGTGCGTTTAATAATTTCTTTGCCTTCGGGCCAATCTATAACATAGACTATACAACAATTAACATAAATTCCGAACATTTATAGATTACTCCCTTGCTTGTTGCAGGTTTTGATAGTTGGAAGGAAACGAAAAATCTGATTTGTTGACACGAGGTGGCTTCATCAATATTAAATTTATCAAGAAAGGTTAGTAATTGGCTTGATAGTGGTGTTTTCTTTGATTACTTATCGTATTTATTTCAAATTCTGTGATATGGTTTAATATTGTTGTGGTTTTCCCGTATCTTTTGGCTTTCTGCTTGTAGATTGTTGCTGTAGGCCGTTCGGTTATCTGCTATCCGTTGGTGAGGCTGTCCTAATTGATAATTTATCTTCATGAATTTAAAGCCCTTGTATCTTGTGTATTCTTTCTTCAAATAACTCCTTGTTCCTTAATAATAATTTCTTTAATTGATCCAAAGTCTTCCAATCATTTCATCCGATACTTTCCACTTAAATTCATTATTAGGCTTCATCATCATAAAAACAATTCAATAATATAACACTTCCAATCAACACTAATAAGTTCTTTCAACAATAACATGGTCTTAATTATAGCATCACTTTTCAATATTATCACAGCCTTCATAACAAATATTAAACACCATAACCAAACATTTATCATCTTTTCAATAGTATAATCTCTAATCATATAGCCAGGTACTTCTATTTTATTAATATCATTCTTTATTTCTTTCACTCTTATTAACCACTTTCCATTCTTCATTAGTCCATCTTCCATTTCCTTTTTGCCCATGCATGAATCCATAGTAGTCCTATCAGTTCCATTTTTGTTCCAATTATTTGCTTCCTTTTTTCGGTCACATCGCTGATCATAGCCTTTAAAGTGTATGTGCCGCGGATGCATGACGTCGGTCCCTTCCTGTCCTCCTCGGTGTCGGTCCGGAATCCTCCTCGAGCGTTTAAAACGTGCATGCGGCCGGTATGCGCGCGCGTGGTTCCTCCTTCGTCGCTTCTTCCGCCTCCGGGCCTTGCGATGCTGGTACCTTCGGTCATGTAGTCCGTCCTCCTCGTCCTGATGCCGGTCGGGTGTCCTCAGGCGCTTCCGTCTCCGGGCCTTGCGGTGTTGGTTCTTACGGTCCTGTATGCTGTCCTCTCTGTCCGGGTCCTTAGTCTGCTTCAGTGGGGTACAATGATATGGGTGCATAGATTCTGTGCGCGGATGCATGGTGGCGGTCTCCTCCTGGCGATTGTTTATTTTTGGCAGTGATGGGATTTTGTCGGGAAACAATATACTTAAAATGGGTTGATGTTTGCGGCTGGCTTTAATTGCATGTTTGGCGGAGGTTTTTGGTGGTGGGCTGTCTTGTATTGGCTTCTGTGTGTCTGGTGGTGGATTGCTGGGTGTTGGTTTCTGTGTTTTTTGTTGGTTTAACCCTGTTGCATGCGCTAATGTATAAGTTGTACTAATTTGATAAGGTGGCGGTTTGTAATTTCTGTTGTAATTATTCTGAGTGCTATCATCATTTGTGTTAAATCGATCACGGCCATAATAATAATTTCTTTTGTAGGTTTGCTGTGGATAATGGTTTGTTTGACAATTTTGAAAGCTTCTATTATTCCAATTAATTTGATTATGATCATAGCAGCGTTTAAATTGAGGAGCAGATCGGTAGCGATCATATGATACCGGTTCATATTTTTGGCTGTTATACTGATTACTTTTTGAGTTGTGTTGATTCCGTGTGTATCTTTGGTCTGAACGGTGGTTTGACATTGCCATCACAGACTGTATGCCATATAAATGATTTATCAGCTGTTTGCAATCAGTAATGGGTTGTGTGGCAAGTGCCATTCTAACTTGATACGGTAGTTTCTTTAGAATAATACTTGCTAATGCCGATTCGTTAATGGGCTCGCTCAATTGAGAATTTTTGAACTGTGGGCAGTGACGAAAGTGGTACATGCACCGTCTAAATTAGGGTTGAAATCGCATGATATAATGTCCATAGCACGTCCAACTGTTTACTTCTGCTCCAATACTGTTCCAGAAGACAGCTACAAACTCATCCAATGATGTAAATTCATGGGCTCTACTCCGAAAGAACATCAGGGGTTCGCCATCAAAAACTAGTCAAACGAAAACGCCACATGCTCCAAGAGGTAGGTGCAAGAGTTTGTACTAATTTTATCTGATCAATGAATGGTTGAGGTTGCAAATGGCGATCAGTATTATCAAATTGCCCAGTCCTTGCAATATACTATGTGGGTTGATGTATTGCTTGCTGAATCCCCTGAGGTCAGTTGGATATGATTTTCTAATGCTGTTATTTTTTCCTGTGCCATCTGCCATTGACTATTATGTGTAATTTTATTAGCGTTTATTTCTTGATTTAATTGAGTCAGAGTGGATTTTTGAATTAGTAGAGTTCCGTTTAAAGCTTTACAGGTTTCTGTATTTTGATTGATGCTACCTTGCAGTTGGTTCATTTTTGTGGACATATTAATCTGTTTATTTTGTATTTCTTTAATACTGTTAATATTTTTGTCAACTGTAGTTGTTAATTTTGATTGGCAACGGTAATTTGTTTGTGGATTTCTTGATGGCAATCGGCCTTAATGTTTTGTTAAATCCTGAATGGGTGTGGTGATTTGTGTGGTTAGGTATCTATCCTTTCGTTGAGTTCACAGGTAACCGTATCCAACCTTTCCGATAATCCTGCCGTAACTTTATCCTGACTTTCTTTCTGTAGAGTTATCATTGTTTTTAGTTCTTCCCTATGATTCTCTACTTTAGTCTCAATAGTATCCAACTGTCGTTCTACTGATTTTATAGCGCCTGCTGTCTTTCATGCCCTGTTCCACTGTTGTTTATTTGCCTCCTTTATTGCAGCATTCTCTTTTTTTTCTCCTGCATCATATTATCCATTGTGTTTTGTAACATAATATTGAACATACTGCTAGTTTGTTCCATTATTACCTTCTAAATGGATCTAGCTCTGTGACTGAAAATAGACTTTGTTTGCTCAGATGTGACTCGGCCTCTGGAGATGCGGGTTCTGCAGGCTGCTCCTCGCCCCCTTCAAAGTTGATCTCTGCCATCCGTTGATTCAATGGTGTGTCAGCGGCGTCGATTCGAGTGGATGATAGAGGTTGCAGACCTTGTGGATCGAAGACTATCGACCCGACACTTCCTGGTCCCTTTCTCGTGGCGTATTGGCATCTTCCATGGTGGGGTTTGATGTGCTGGGAGTCGACAAAGGGGATCTGTGCAACCGCCGTACATATATGAAACTTCAGATTTGCGGGAGTGTGATCATTGTGTCAGATATGATAAATGCTAATTAAAAAGTGATAAATAATAAGCGAAAATGCTTAAAAAAGAGACACAAACCGGGACTTACAGTGAAACAGTTATGTGCAAAGTGTTTGGATATTCATAAGACAAGGTATTTATACTTAAGTTTTTTATAATGCTCTAGCGCCCCCAATGTTTAGTATTAATTCTTGACTAGTTTACAGACTGTGACTTATTTTCCAACCGGCTTAAATACATAATATATTATTGACTAGAAAGTAATAGCAGTTTAGGCTTATAAAATATAATCTCTCTCTATAAAACATATATTTTTTACAATAACAATAATATAAAATTTTCTTTAAAACATATAATTTCTCTTTATTTAAAGCTATTGATTCCCCAAAAAGTAATACAAAGTTTACTTCGCCTGTTTTCCTCAATACTCGTATAAGTTATCTATAATTTCATTATCCATCCACAATAAATTTTAATATAACTAGACTTGTCTTTCAATATTATCTTCAATATGGGTATTGACTTAATTTCGAATAATTATTTAATGAGCTCGGCTCTCTTCATCAGTCCCACGTTGGTACGGCATGTTTTATGTCGTATCCGTGGCCTATCATGTTGGGCGACATGTTTTATGTCACGCTATTCTTTATTTAAATAACGATTAGCCTCCTGCTTGGCATCAGTCGGTAGAGCATGAATATTTGATATAATTATATAATTAGGTCGTGGTTTTTTAATAGGATTCAGTCTCATAAAATCTTATAGGCCCAGGTATGAGCTTCCCCTATAACTCTTGTAATTCATTAAAAAATAAATATATATAATATGATACTTATACTATAGTGTTGAGGAATTAAAATAAATTGCACACCATAAACAATTTGATACATATATTCAACAAATAATGCAAAAATAGATTGAGGCAAAAAAATATATAAAGAGCGATAAAAAAATATAAATAAAAAATAGAACAATAATTGAAATCAGTAAAATATCACAGGCTAAACTTATACTCTAGATTTATGGCACGAATCATTACCATGTGCTTTATCTTAAAATCATATGCATCCTTTTGCATGTAGCTGCGATATGAGCTTGCTAATACTTGTCGACTTGGACAATTCAATTAAAGATAGGTTCTTTAAGATCAACTTGATAAATTGGCAACTAATAATCCAAATATATATATATTAAATTCTCTAGTACTTAGTAGATTTCTTTGTATTGAATATATATTTTTATCTCAGGGTGCAAGATTCGGCACCTGATGGAATAGGTAGAGCAATTCATCTAGTGAATTAGAGCTATAACAAACTATCGCAAATTATATTGCAAAAATTAAATATCATATGAATATGTTTTAATAGCCTAGATTTTATACTTCTTTGATTCAATAGAATTTTCTGAAATGTATTGATCCATTTACTCCTTAATAAAATACCTTAATACTATATTTACTTGCGCAAGTATTTTTCTTATTAAATTCTTAATTTATAATAAAACCCTTTCGACGAGCTAGCTTTGATCATTTGATAGATTCGAAGCACTAGGGCGCCCATCACTAATTCAATATTTATCACTCACGTGTCGAAAATCTCTTATAAGCCGCCGATGTCGATCCAACTCCTTTGGTCCTGGAATATGGTAGCCGGAATCGTCTCTTCCAAGGGGTTATAAATTATTTGAAATTGAAAATGACTTCTGCTTTACAAGAGCATCACAAAGTCTTTAAGAAATTTAATAATTGATCTAACTTTAACTTTTACAATTTATAGCAAGGTATTACGCTCTAAAATATTTAGGGTCCTCTCATGGTGGCATTTGGCTGGCGAGTGATGGTTCTCCTTTCTCAATTTTACAAATCTTATTTCCGACTTTCAAATTAACATAAAATTTGAATATCTTAGTCCTCCGCCATTTAGGTTCAAATAGATGTACAAAAAATATCAAATTATTACTTAGGTTGTGCGTTTAATAATTTCTTTGCCTCGGGCCATATCTATAACATAGACTATACAACAATTTAACATAAATTCCGAACATTTATAGAAATATATAAAATATTTTTGAATTGGCCTACAATTGCCGCCTATTAACTGCTATTGTGCTATTGGTGCATGCAAATTTGGTTCAGTATTCATGCGCCTGGTACCTCCTATTTCCTGAATACACTTAATTATTTTTTTAATATTAATTATTTTTTACTTATGCTCTCTACATGCTAGCTAATATTCTATATACTAATATTTGTTTCATGCCACCTAATAGTTAGCCTCGTGATCATGTGTTCTTTCACATTGCATACTGTTTTGTTGCAATAGAGCTCTGCCAAGGGGTTTTGGTCAGATTCTACGTTGCTCGATTTGGTCGATCTTTAGGTCGCCGATCCCTGAATGCATATACCTAACCTCAATCTTCAAAATATTTTATATAATATATATTATTAGCAACAATTCTTTCAAATCCTTTTTAGGTTTTTGTACCGTTTAGCCAGAACAAGCTGATGCTATCTAATCTTAATTGTTATCTATTTGGCGATATTAGCCAGTTACTTTATTTCAGACCTATTAATATTTCGGTTAGGGTTTTTATCTACCCAAATTTCGATATTTTACAACCAATAGATAAATTTCATTGTACATATGTCAAGAATAGAATCCTAGCTATAAAATTACTGAAAACTTGATTAACCGTTTCATACATACATATAATCATCACTAAAAATAAGTATCACATCCACAGGAAAACTGAAAACTTGTTCCACATTATAAACTGGCAGTTCTTTGAACAGTAGACCTCGCGCTCAGTAAGTTACATTGACCTGTTGTTATGTTTTCTCAAAAATTAATGAATAATTTATCAATTTATAATGTCTAGAAAAAATCCTGAATAAACATAGAGCTTTCTGTCTTTTTGTACCCTGACGCGTCGTCCCGGAATGTGAGTGTGAGCGCTGTTATCAGGTCTGGCTGCAACTGTCTACAACTTTGATGGAGAGATACATTTTCAAGATGTTCGATGTTTTTGAACGGATAGTATTATAGCATAGCCACCCCTAATACAAGGCCGCGGCCCACGATATTGCAACATCGCAGTGTAGGCCTAGAATCTAATACATGATTGGTGAAAAAGATTAAAAAAAAAACCACCTGATCTTTTTCACCAATCATGTATTAGATTCTAGGCCTATACTGCGACGTTGCAATATCGCAGGCCGCGGTCTTGTATGAGAGGTGGCTATGATTATAGTCAACTGTCTACTAACGTTGACGGAAAGATGCATTTTCAAGATGCTCGATGTCTTTGACGGGTAGTATTATAGTCCACTGGACAGCTGATTTATGATGAGTAATATTCTAAAGTCTGATTTTTACGGTAATATTGGCGATCAAAGGCCTTCTCCTTTTGTATAATCCTCAAAGCGCAACATTTAAAAAAACCGTATGTATACGTCGACACGAAATTCAAAAAGGAACACACCTGTCACATTCTATGGAAACCTATTGCTGCGTTTCGCTGTAAATGCGGAACATACAAACAAAAATAACATACAGAGAAATGCAAAACAGTCGACTTGAATCTTAGACCTCACTTCGATCGGTCTATAATAATGGGTTCTCTGTTAGCAGCTTTTTAACTAGCACAATGATGCTAGTTATTCAACGAGTTTTACAAAGTATGAATAATTAATCAATGAGAATAAAAATTGAATGCAATTAGAATAACGATAGTATAATAATGTGATGAAACTTCATAAATTATTATTATTACATGTATTATTACATTCCTTCATAATAAATCGGCGGTGTTTCAAAAAATAATTGTCGATTCTCCAAGAAGGATATAAAAAATATCCTTCCCATTAACACACGACCGGGTTGTGATTAATTGGAGCTGTTGGGAATTATAACTGCCATAACAAGTAATGTTCAAATAAGAAACTCTACTTAATAAGTTAAAAACTAGTTGATTTGAATCTTAGAATTTTGAGATGAATGAATGAATGAAATTAGAGTTATTAATAGTGAATATAATATTGCATTGATAATTAAATTCGGATTGATGGAATAAACGTTATAGAGTGGATTGAATGAAAAAGACTAAGAAATTGTCAAAAAAACCACTGATTTATTGATAATTAGAAAGACCGGTTTCGGTTATTACACCATTGTCAATCTCTGATAAACTATGATAAAAAAAAAGTTATAGAGTGGGATTTAAATTGAAATTTTAGAAATTGATTGATTAATATTGAAAATATACAATATTAAAGAACAGAAAATCTTGAGATGGGAAAATGAATATGTATTATGTAGGATGAAGATGGGATGTGGAAAATGGATGAATGAATGGAATGAAGAATGGAAAGGAAGGGAGATATATTATCCTAATATATAGAATATTTGTCATGCAGTGCTCTAGGGTTGGACAGATTCAGTCATTTTCTCTATAAGATACTTTTTCAAAGACACGATAAAGCCCGCTCGGCTCTCAATGCATCTAATAGAGTTGAGAAGTTTATTCCATTCACGACAAGCACTGACAAGGAGCGATTCGGAATAGATAGCAGTTCGATGATTTGGTATCCTGAGAGTATTTGCACCAGTTCTAGTATGAGAAGAATCGGGAGAGAGAGAGAGTGAAAAAAGATAGAGAGAAAGGGCGATCAATCACTTTTCCACTGTAGGAACTTGTTATTCAAGGAAGATGTTGAGAGAAACATGGAACAATAAATTAGTCCAGAATTGGAGCTATAATTCCAGTTTTCAAGACCAATATTAAACTGAACGCTCCCTAATTCCATTAGCTTAAGTATCTAGTTTCCTCGGTTCTCCCCAGAGATCCTGGCGTGGAAGATGGAAACTACGGTGCTGTTCTATATTCGCTCACCATGAAAACGCTGCAGAATAATTATTCTTTCGAATTAAATCGCCAACTCAGGAGTGAGACCTCTTCCTGTTTGCATTATCCTTGAAGTTGGAGGATGAATATTAATGGAAAAATTTTCTAATTCCCTCTGGATCAACTTTCTTACTGCATGCATCCTGTTTCAGTGAGACGCTTTTCTTTCAAGTTCCAGGAGTCTTATACTGGCAGAGCAGCTTCTTAACATCAGAATTGGTAATTATCCTTGAGTGGAAATTCAGTTACTGACTTAAACGTTCAGTAACTTAATAATTTACCATTGTAGCAAGCCATAGTGAAGTCCACGTTATAATGGCATTATTTGATCAACATTTGTGTTGCTATCCTTGTCTATAGTGAGCTCCACATCATAATAGCAGTGGAGAGAGATGAAATAAGATGAGATATTATCACTTTCCTTGCCCTATTACCATAGGTAAGGAGAGTATTGCTTTCCGAAAAAAATTAAGGTACAACAATTTCTAAATTTCTATACGTTTCAAGGTCTTCTGAGTCGAAAAAAGTGGTTTTTTGGTATTGGTCTGTATGTGTGTTGTGTGTTTGTGTGTGTGTGTGTGTGGTGTGTGTGTGTGTGTGTGTGTGTGTGTGTGTGTATGAGTGTATGTGCGTCTGTGTACACGATATCTCATCTCCCAATTAACGGAATGACTTGAAATTTGGAACTTAAGGTCCTTTTACTATACGGATCCGACACGAACAATTTCGATCAAATGCAATCCAAGATGGCGGCTAAAATGGCGAGAATATTGTTAAAAACAGGGTTTTTCGTTATTTTCTCGGAAACGGCTCCAACGATTCCAATCAAATTCATACTTAATAATATAGTCATTGATAGCTCTATCAACTGCCACAAGTCCCATATCTGTAAATATTTCAGGAGCTCCGCCCCATCAATGCAAAGTTCGATTTTAGATTCCTAATTATCAGGCTTCAGATACAATTTAAACAGAAAAAACCAAGTGGAATAGATAAGGAATAAAAGTCTCTACAGTTAATGTTCAGTAGCATTTTCACCTAAAATTGAAAATTGAAATGTTACCTCAGTTTACAGCAGTTGAAATTAATCTTTGAGATGGGGAAGGAAATAATCCTCCGAATATTTAAATCAATAAATTGAATATAGTTCAATATATTAACTAAAATATTCCATTTATTTAATTTCCAACCCCTTCTAAGTAGCAACATTTATAATTGAATGATATGACAGCTCAACAATTCAAGATTTATCCCATTCGTTACTTGTCATTGATGATTGTTAGGCATATTCAATAATCAACAATAAGATTGTAATCATGTTTGCAATTTAATATACATAATAGATCAAATAAATAGAATTTCCAAAAAATAAACAAAATTTAAATCAAGTAATTACAAATTTATTTATTATCCTGTCCCATTTATTTTTGCGAAGTAGTTGCCTGTGAATTTTCCATAAATTAATATTGGTTGTTTCGTAAATACCTGGTGTATTGAAGTGAGGAGGCCTCCGTACACTTTATTCAAATTTTTCACTTATTAATTTTTCACTGCACAAGAATCCTTTTACGGCGAATTTAGATCTTTTCTGGAAATATTGGTTTCCTTGTGATGAGTTGGTCAGCAAGGATTCAGCTTCCATGGCCATAAGTAAGACATCCTGTGATACTACGAGTCTACGAGTCTACGACCGCTGAATAATAGAGAAACGAAAAGAATATTTATAAATACTGTAATACTAAAGGAGAGATCAATAATACAGAATTTGCTCTTCTTAACAAAATCAACAATACACAAGATCTTTAATAAATTCATCAATAATAGTTTAAAGATAAATAATTCAAGATACTCGAAGTGAAGCTTCCAAAAGAGATTTATTAAAAAGAAAAATTATAACTTGAATAAGGCTTTACAATTTTATTTAATTATTTATTTATTTGACCAGCGTGACAAAGATAATTTGATATTTATTTATTTATCAATTTAATTTTACTATTATATAAACTTGCATAGAAATATTTCCAACATTTTGAATTACGAGAATTAGAGCTGAAAAACAAATTAAGGAAAGCTGGGATTAATTATAATCTGATCAGACTTGACTTATAAAACAATAAGTAAAGTATATAAATAAATAATGCTTTACCTGTACAGCGGAAATTGTAGAAACTACTATGGATACATATGTGATGAATGAGATTTTCAACAAATATAAATAAATTGCCATAACTTAGGCCAGCTAGAATGAATATTCAATTAAATTTTCGGACATGATTACTTTTCTTTTTTTTTTTTAATAACAAACAAGAAAATTTACATATTTAAAAAGGAAATAAAAAAAAAATAAAGAAAATAATAATAATATCACAACTTGTGATGAATGAAATCTGTCTCTGATCAACTACATATCGTAATAAATAGAAAAATTTAGCATAAGCTAAATAAAAATGGAATCAAAGAAAAAAGTTAAATTTACAACCTCCACTCACGAAATTCAGAGACAGAATGGATCATCGAGCGTTGAAGACGGGGTAGCAAACAAGACAGTGACGTAAGCAAAACGGAATTATCAAAATTAGACAAAGAAACTAGAGAGAATGAGCAATGCAAACTCAAAGCTACCAACAAGGACAGAAAAAGGGAGAAAGAAAATAGCAAAAAATAACTGGAGAGAACAAGAAAGTAGATTATTCGAAGGGTACAGCTCGATCCCATAAGTGCATCTTTGTCTCATTGAGAAAACAAGCTGATAATACAATCGAATTTAGAACCGAAATAACAGAAAAACAAGATAAAAATAATCATGTCCAAAATTGTTACATACTCCCTCCACTCAAGTGTGTGAAAGCTACATTCTAAAAAAAAAATTTGAGCTAGCTAAGATAATTTTAAGTTGAATTAACATATATATAGAATTTATCAGAGAAGAATGTTTCATTTCAATAATCTATCTAATAATATGATCTCAATAAAATTTCTATCTATTTATAGGCTAAGATAGATTCTTTTGTACAATATTTTACACAATTCCATAAAGAAATTAAATAAGTGAGTAAAGTTAAAATTTCAATAGGTGGCGCGCTTCACCAAAGAAAACAACTATTTACTCTTCAGAAACACCTAAACCAAAGGCAACACAATTTAACCAGAAGTGAAACGTTACAGAATAATAGTGAGTTTCCTACAAATAACCCAAAGAAGAAAGTATCAATGAGCCGTTCTCTCAGTAAGAAACAACAGAGACGAAACCGTTACCCTTTACTTCAAAGATAAGAAGGAAGAATGAATACCAGGCTACGTTATCCAAAACAAGGAATTATGAATTATATTTCTTTAATTGTGAGACATGAGCCTTTTGAACAAAGCGATTAGTAATAGGGTCAACTAATTCAGCCGTAACATCAGATAACCATCTTTTTATTTTTAGCGGGCCACGATACCGGAAGCTTAATTTTGTACAAATTTGGTTGGCCTTATCACTAAGAATATGTGTCCGGACCCATACAAGGTCATCTATAGCAAAAGGAATAGGGACACGGTTCCTATCATAGCGAGTTTTTCTATAATTATGACTTTTCATCAATTGCTCTTTAGCCTTTTGCCAAATTTCTACAGTGTTCTCATCGGCAGTATCAGGTAAAATTTCATTAATATTCCAGATATTCAAAAGAGGTTCTTTAGGTTTATAACGGAACATCAGAGAAAAAGGGGTGCACTTAATGCTATCATGTTCAGCAGTATTAAAAGCTAAAGCTAACCAATCATTTACAGTATCATCCCATTTATTCTGTGAGTTTGCATGAAAAGCAATGAGAGAGCTACGCAAATTACGATGTAATCTTTCAACTATGTTTGCTTTAGGATAGAAAGGTGAAGTCGTATTATGACGAATTCTAATTGAAAACAGAAATTTTTAAACTTGATTGATTTAAAAATTGATGCATTATCACTAATAATTTGTTTAGGAGTAGAGAAATTCGCAAAAATACCTTTCAATGCTCTAATTACTGATTCAGAATTAGCTTTTCTCAAACATTTTAACCAACAGAATTTACTGAAAACGTCAATTGCACTAAAAATAAAACAGTTATTCTGTGATGTGCGTACTAATGGACCAACTAAGTCAATATGTATCATCTCAAGAGGTTTTTCCTGTATTTTTGATGATAAAAAACCGTCATTGGTAGCCTGAGCTGGTTTACTTTTTGCACAAAGAGTACAAGATTTAACTAAATAAATTATATCTTTCCTCAAATCAACCAAGTGGAAATTCTCTTGAATTTTTGAAATTGTTTTAGCAATGCCTAAATGAGCACCAATCATACTTTCATGATAATATTTGAAGATTAAAGGAACAAGAAGTTTGGGTATGACTATTTTTTGTTTTTCCTGGTTTCTTAGTTTTATCACTAATACTCCTTTAGACAAACTATAAGGAAACTGATCAATATTATTATTAATCTTTTCTATTATATCCGCTAAAATAGGATCATTCTCTTGGTGTTGTTTTATGTCAGTGAATACTAGTGGAAAATCGGTAATTTTTAGTGAGTTTATTAAGTTTAGACTATTTTCTACTTCTATATGTTCATCTTTGACATCAATTTCAGGCAATTCACTGTCATCATGGTACATTCTGGATAAAGCATCAGCTATGCAATTATCTTTTCCCGCTACATGCTGTGTTGTGAACTGAAATGATAAAAGCCTAAGTATCCAACGACTAAGTCTACCAATTTGCTTGTCTTGTTTTAAAATCCATGCTAAGCACTATTATCTGTTAACAACAAGAATTTAGTGTGTTGTAAGTACAGTTTAAATCTTTCCATGCCAAAAATTGCTGCATAGCATTCGATTTCATATGTAGAATATTTGCATTCTTGTTGAGTGAGCTTTTTGGAAGCAAAACTAATAGGCTTTAGGATGCCATCAACATATTGAGAAAGGACCGCAGAAATTGATAAGGAGCTCCCATCAGTTTGCAACACAAACTGTTTATTAAAATCAGCTGTTATTAAGACAGGAGGGTTCATAATTGCATTTTTCAATTTCTGAAAAGCTTTCTCGTGAACATCTTCCCAAATAAATTTTTTATCCTTCTTTCTTAGTTCGTTGAGGGGTGAGGCGATTTCAGCGTAATTTTCAATGAATTTGTGAAAATATCCTACCATTCCTATGAATCTGGAGATAGCCTTGACATTTTTTGGTCTAGGGTAATTACGAATTGAATTTGTCCGAGCTGGATCAATAGTAATACCATGTTCACTTACTAAATTACCTAGAAAGGAGATTTGTTTTTTTGCAAATTTAGCTTTCTCCTTTTTTACAGTAAACCCACCTTGTTTAAGTTTGGACAACACTATCTTAAGATGTGACTCAAAGATGTGCTCAAGATGTGACTCAAAATCTTTAGAATAAATCACAATATCATCCAAATAATTTATTACAAATTTGAACTTTATCCCTTCAAATAAAATATTCAAAGCAGTAGATAAGGCTTGAGCACCTATTGATAAACCAAACGAGTATAACAGTAAGTTTGAGTTGGAGTTGCAAAAGTAGTCAAGTGCTTAGAAGATGGAGATAATTTCAATTGATAATAGCTTTCAGTAAGATCAAGAACAGTAAAGAACTTAGCACCGTTAAACCAATGGAATGTACTCTCAATGTTTGGCAAAGGTGTAGCATCTAATGCAATTTTTTTATTTAATGCTCTATAATCTACTACCACACGATGGCCACCATCTTTCTTAGGAACTAAGAAACAAGGGCTGGAATAATTAGAAGTTGATTTCTCAATAATTCCATCATCTAACATTTTTTGAATTTTTTTATTTAAGATTTCCATTCTTATCGGATTTAACTGATAAGGAGCTTTCCTTACGGGCTGATTGTCTATCAGACGAATTTCATATTCTATTACGTTCGATTTACCTAGTTTATGGGTAAGAACATCATCAAATTGATTTAATACTTTGTTTAATTCTACTTTCTGCGAAGAGCTTAAATCGTCCAATTCCACATCAGTACCAATTCTATTCATTTTCTTTAGTAATTCCAACCTGTGATTTTTTTCAAAAGAAAATTTGAATTGCGGTTTAAATCCAAAGAAATACCTATTATTGAATAAATCAGGAACTAATTTGGAATAATGAATAAAATCACAACCTAAAACAATAGGAATTGACAAATCATCATGAACAAAGAAACGAAATTTCCAACTGAAGTTTTCAATTTTTATTTTTAATAGAACTGACTCTTTCAACAGTAATTTACTTTTATTCGCAGTAACACAATGCTGAATATCCTCTTGAATAAGCAGATTACCATTATCCCGTAATATTTCAGTAAAAACTTTCCTTGAAATGATACTATAATCAGAACCAGAATCAATCAATGCAATAGAACTGACACAGTTATTTCCTAACTCACATACTATTAAAGGAGTGATTTTATTAATCAAAGCTCTAGTCTTTAACTGATTAAATTTCTTTTGCTTTTTTCTTTTTATTTTATTTTTCATTTTCTGATTTTTGTCAGTATATTTTGATTGAATTGATTTCTTCTTACCATTAGAAAAAGTATCACTACATTTCAAGGTATTAATTCCGTTTTCTTTATTGAATTTTTGATTGTATTTGGTGTTTTGAAATTTTCTTTTACTGTATATTTTCTTTTTATACTGTTTCCCAGCTAGTCATGCTTTTTTATTTTCACAAGAGTTTGCATAATGTCCACTTTCATTACATTTAAAGCAACGTATTTTAGATAGATCTCTAGTGAAATTATTATTAGATCTTTGGTGATTCTGATTATGATTTCTCGAATTACTGCTTGTACCTCTGAAATTTGAATTATTCATGTTGGATCTACATGACTGAGCTAGATGACCTACTTTGTTGCATTTGTAACAACGTCTTTGAGCTAATTCAACATTCATTGGAGATTTTTGATTATTTTTATTAGTATTAAAATTGTATTTATTTCTTTCTAAATCCCCATATTGAATATTTTGAGATACTACTGAGATGGAAGTTAAGTCATTAAAACTAGTTGGTTTGGATTGGAAAACTAGTCTATTTCTTTCCTCTGGATTCAACCCTGAGCAAATATTATTGACTACGTCTTCCTCAGATTTTTCTAATCTTAGTAGTTTATTAGCATCTTTGATTGACACAATGTAAGCAGACAAGGGTTCACCAGCCCTTTGTAAACGATAATAGTGGTCTCTTTCAATGATTGAAATCAATCTGGACGGAATAAAAAATGTTGCAGAATATCCTTATGAAATTCATCAAAACTCTTATTTGTACTCATAGCTAAATTCAATCGATCGGCGAGAGGCCCTACAACAGAAGAGTGAATGATATGGAAAAGTTGCTGATCTAATAAGTTCGATCGTTCTTTTATTTTCAAACATATTTCAATGAATTTCAACAAACTATCAACATTCAATCCGTCAGTATTCGGAAGTTCCTTCATCAGACCTTCGATAGGATTTGATAATTTATTATACAAATTACCAAATAAAGGTGAAGACAAGTTGGCTGCAAGGTTTACCCTATTAGTATTGAAATCACTACCGAATACAGTCCTACCCAAGTTTTCATTTATTGTAGCATGTACCTGTTCTACCATAGAGACAGTATTACTATTATTTATATTTTCAAAATCAGTAACTTGAATATCAGGATTGGTAACATTTGTTTGTGAATACTGAGTAACCTTTTGTTCCATATTACTTGTACTAGGAATTGGCGCAATAAAGCGATTTACTGTATTAGTATGAAGTTTAGTATTCGAATCGTGTGTGGGATTATTCATTTTTGAATCAGGTGTACTAAGACTGCTTTGTTTTTCAAAATGAGGCGAACTAGATCTACTAAAGCATTCACACAAGTCGATCAATTTAGTAAAAGTAGCCTGAGCTAATACAATAGACTCATCAATACCCTTAATTAGATTTTGGTCATTTGCTTCTTTAGCATAAGTTAATAATTGAACAATTCGATTGAGAGAATATGTAGAAAAATGGATAACGCTTTATGAATGTTTACCTTTTTATCAGGAATACTCATAGAAAGAATTCTCTCCAAGTATTCCTCTTCCCCTGTCAATAAATCGAGGATTTTTTTTATAGCAATTTTACTAGACTCATCATCGTAAATAATTCGTGCAATTTTTGGGTCTGGATTGCTAACTAATGCTCGATACTTTCCCCTTAAAGTGTCTACATCATTGTCAATAACTGTATCTGTAGGTACTCCCAATGTTTCAAGTTCGAAAAGTAAATTCTCTTTAGTAACAAAATTAGGATTGAATTCTCTAATAGGAATCAAATTGAAATTGAAGCACTCTTCAACTGATTTTTTAACATCCCAATAATTAATTATTTTAGATTCCATAGATGCTACTTTATTCGGTGAACCCATATTATCATTTTCTTAAATAAATTATTAATATGATTATATAATACTTATAATTCGAGATCATTTATAATGAATAATATTTGATTTTGTATTCTAATTTTAACCTGAATCCTCCCCACCATCAATGAAAGAAGAAAGGATAAGAACAGCCGAGACCGTCACACATCATTCAATATTATTGATAAATCAATGAAAGAGTTTGCAAGCAAACCTCGCAGAGTAAGGCGCAGTTGAAATGCTACCTCAGTTTACAGCAGTTGAAATTAATCTTTGAGATGGGGAAGGAAATAATCCTCCGAATATTTAAATCAATAAATTGAATATAGTTCAATATATTAATTAAAATATTCCATTTATTTAATTTCCAACCCCTTCTAAGTAGCAACATTTATAATTGAATGATATGACAGCTCAACAATTCAAGATTTATCCCATTCGTTACTTGTCATTGATGATTGTTAGGCATATTCAATAATCAACAATAAGATTGTAATCATGTTTGCAATTTAATATACATAGTAGATCAAATAAATAGAATTTCCAAAAAATAAACAAAATTTAAATCAAGTAATTACAAATTTATTTATTATCCTGTCCAATTTATTTTTGCGAAGTAGTTGCCTGTGAATTTTCCATAAATTAATATTGGTTGTTTCGTAAATACCTGGTGTATTGAAGTGAGGAGGCCTCCGTACACTTTATTCAAATTTTTCACTTATTAATTTTTCACTGCACAAGAATCCTTTTACGGCGAATTTAGATCTTTTCTGGAAATATTGGTTTCCTTGTGATGAGTTGGTCAGCAAGGATTCAGCTTCCATGGCCATAAGTAAGACATCCTGTGATACTACGAGTCTACGAGTCTACGACCGCTGAATAATAGAGAAACGAAAAGAATATATATAAATACTGTAATACTAAAGGAGAGATCAATAATACAGAATTTGCTCTTCTTAACAAAATCAACAATACACAAGATCTTTAATAAATTCATCAATAATAGTTTAAAGATAAATAATTCAAGATACTCGAAGTGAAGCTTCCAAAAGAGATTTATTAAAAAGAAAAATTATAACTTGAATAAGGCTTTACAATTTTATTTAATTATTTATTTATTTGACCAGCGTGACAAAGATAATTTGATATTTATTTATTTATTAATTTAATTTTACTATTATATAAACTTGCATAGAAATATTTCCAACATTTTGAATTACGAGAATTAGAGCTGAAAAACAAATTTAAGGAAAGCTGGGATTAATTATAATCTGATCAGACTTGACTTATAAAACAATAAGTAAAGTATATAAATAAATAATGCTTTACCTGTACAGCGGAAATTGTAGAAACTACTATGGATACATATGTGATGAATGAGATTTTCAACAAATATAAATAAATTGCCATAACTTAGGCCAGCTAGAATGAATATTCAATTAAATTTTCGGACATGATTACTTTTCTTTTTTTTTTTAATAACAAACAAGAAAATTTACATATTTAAAAAGGAAATAAAAAAAAATAAAGAAAATAATAATAATATCACAACTTGTGATGAATGAAATCTGTCTCTGATCAACTACATATCGTAATAAATAGAAAAATTTAGCATAAGCTAAATAAAAATGGAATCAAAGAAAAAAGTTAAATTTACAACCTCCACTCACGAAATTCAGAGACAGAATGGATCATCGAGCGTTGAAGACGGGGTAGCAAACAAGACAGTGACGTAAGCAAAACGGAATTATCAAAATTAGACAAAGAAACTAGAGAGAATGAGCAATGCAAACTCAAAGCTACCAACAAGGACAGAAAAAGGGAGAAAGAAAATAGCAAAAAATAACTGGAGAGAACAAGAAAGTAGATTATTCGAAGGGTACAGCTCGATCCCATAAGTGCATCTTTGTCTCACTGAGAAAAACAAGCTGATAATACAATCGAATTTAGAACCGAAATAACAGAAAAACAAGATAAAAATAATCATGTCCAAAATTGTTACAAAATATATAAGCTCGAAATTAGAGAAAATAAGATTATTCAATTGCAAACTGTTGGCAACTGTTGATTCTATTATTTCACTATGAAGATATAGCATACTTCGTGTGTCTGCAGCGCTATTGTCCTGTCACCAGCTGGCTCAGATCTTAGAAAAGTAGACTTGAGATGCGCGGGAACACCACCGTCAGTTGATCAATTTTCATAAGGAAAGGAAAGTTGTGTAAGTGCACCACACCAGATTTTATGATTCGACGCTGTTGCATATGATGGGAGAACAACGTTGCCGATCCTCTGTCTTGTCAATGCCTTCTATAGACGGTAGCTGATACAGGTTTATTAATGTAATATTAAGTGATCATCCTCGTTTAAAAATAATCAATTATATTTTATGAAGCTAAACATTATATTTTTCATTAATTTCATAATAAATTTCCATTATTAAGATGGAATATTTTGTTAATTAATAATTCTACATTGTTGAAAGAGATGTGGCAACAGAGCAAAGCGAGAAAGAGATAATGCTAATCTGCTTTGTTGAATGATAGACAAGGATAGCAATACCGTTGCCAATCAAACACTGCCTATAGCCTAGTGGACCTCACTATTTCATCTTTGTATTATCTTCCTATAGGGAGGTCCACGTTATAATGGCAGTATTTGATTAGCATTGGTGTTGCTATCCTTGTCTATCATTCAACAAAGCAAATAGCGCTTTGCTTTTCTAGCTCCACAACTCCAGAACGTATAGAATTATACTTAAAATGTTGCTAGATAAATTCTCAACACTGTGGGAAAACATAACCAATAGAAGAAATATTCAATCTCAATTCAAAAAATGCATTACCAAATAATTAATATATTTTTTCGATGAATAAAATATAATTGATAATTTTTAAGAAGGATGAACAGTTAACACCAGTATTAGATGATAGATAAAATAAATAGGTGAAAGATTCATTCGATTTGAAATATAATATATCAAGGTACTGCATTAGATAAATTGAGTATTAGAAAATACTCCAAGTATTAGTATAGTTTGAACTTTATAGAAGACAGTAGCAAGGTAGAGAATCAGTAACGTTGTTGTCCCATCATTCACCACTGACATTATGACTCGGACCTCACTATAGATGAACTAAAATCTAGAGGAACTGAGACCTTAGTATCGGGTCTCTCAGTGTCGAATTTCTTATTCCAGAAATCTCATTTGAATATTTTTTCACCTCACCATAGATGAACTGAAATCTAGATTAGCTAAGACTTCAGTGTGGAATTTCTTATTCCAGAAATCTCATTTGGATATTTTTCCATTTCACTATAGATGAACTGAAATCTAGAGTAGCTGAGACCTCAGTGTCGGGTCTCTCAGTGTAGAATTTCTTATTCCAGTAATCTCATATTTGTATATTTTTCCACTTTACTATAGATGAACTGAAATCTAGAGTAGCTGAGACCTCAGTGTCGGGTTTCTCAGTGTGGAATTTATTATTCCAGAAATCTCATTCGAATATTTTTCCACATCGTTATAGATGAACTGAAATCTAGAGTAGCTGAGACTTCAGCTTCGAGTCTGTCAGTGTCGAATTTCTTATTCCAGAAATTTCATTTGAATATTTTTCCACCTCGCTAAAGATGTACTGAAATCTAGAGTAGCTGAGACCTCAGTGTCGGGTCTCTCAGTGTCGAATTTCTTATTCCAGAAATCTCATTTGAATATTTTTCCACCTCGCTAAAGATGTACTGAAATCTAGAGTAGCTAAGACCTCAGTGTCGAGTCTGTCAGTGTCGAATTTCTTATTCCAGAAATTTCATTTGAATATTTTTCCACCTCGCTAAAGATGTACTGAAATCTAGAGTAGCTGAGACCTCAGTGTCGGGTCTCTCAGTGTCGAATTTCTTATTCCAGAAATCTCATTTGAATATTTTTCCACCTCGCTAAAGATGTACTGAAATCTAGAGTAGCTAAGACCTCAGTGTCGGGTATCTCAGTGTCGAATTTCTCATTCCAGAAATCTCATTTGAATATTTTTTCACCTCGCTGAAGATGTACTGAAATCTAGAGTAGCTGAGACCTCAGTGTCGGGTCTATCAGTGTCGAATTTCTCATTCCAGAAATCTCATTTGAATACTTTTCCACCTCGCTAAAGATGTACTGAAATCTAGAGTAGCTGAGACCTCAGTGTCGGGTCTCTCAGTGTCGAATTTCTCATTCCAGAAATCTCATTTGAATATTTTTCCACCTCGCTAAAGATGTACTGAAATCTAGAGTAGCTGAGACCTCAGTGTCGAGTCTCTCAGTGTCGAATTTCTCATTCCAGAAATCTCATTTGAATATTTTTCCACCTCGCTAAAGATGTACTGAAATCTAGAGTAGCTGAGACCTCAGTGTCGGGTCTCTCAGTGTCGAATTTCTCATTCCAGAAATCTCATTTGAATATTTTTCCACCTCGCTAAAGATGTACTGAAATCTAGAGTAGCTGAGACCTCAGTGTCGGGTCTCTCAGTGTCGAATTTCTCATTCCAGAAATCCAGATATTTTTGCACCTCACTATAAATTAACTGAAATGTAGAGGAAGTGAGACTCCAGTGTCGGGTCTCTCAGTGTGGAATTCATTATTCCAGAAATCTCATATTTGTATATTTTTCTACTTCACTATAGATGAACTGAAATCGAGAAGGACTGAAACATCAGTGTCGCGTCAACGAGGGGCTCCAAATCCTTCGAGCTAAGTTCTAGAAAAAGTGAGACCTCAATGTCGGGTCAACTAGGTTGCTGCAAATAGGGTCCCAAACCCTCCGAAGGGGCAAAACTGTTTTGATAGGAACCCTTTCAACTGCGCATGCCCGTTGCAAGGTCACTTTTACCTCTCTAGCACCCCCCTGATAGCAATGGAACGACTCAATTCGCTAAACGTTGCAGCAGAATTGAATTGAGGCATGTTGACATTGGCAGTTTGAAGACGTTATTACTTGGTTCAATGTTAGCTCAGGCGCCCGATAATCGGCGAAACGTTAAAACCGACACTAACTGAAGTCGAGCAAATCTTCAAGCTCTGTTGCTATTGTGTGTTGGTGAGGGTACGAACTGAGAAAGTACGACGGTTGAAAAAATAAGTAAGAGTATTAAAAAAAAATAATAAAGGATGAAACTGAACAAAAAAATCGTTGGGTCTATAGTGGGGTCCACGTTATAATGGCAGTGTACGATTGACAATACTGTTGCTATCCTTTTGGACCGAGCGAAGTGAGGTCTAAGATTCAAGTCGACGGTTTGGCATTTCTCTTAATGTTTGAATGTTTATATGTTGCGCATTTACGGCGAAACGCGGTAATTGATTTCCATGAAATTTGACAGGTTCCTTTTTAAATTTCGCATCGACGTATATAGAAGGTTTTTGGAAATTTTGCATTTCAAGGATAATATAAAAGGAAAAAGGAGCCTCCTTCATACGCCAATAATAGAGTAAAAATCTGGTGTGGCGCACTCACACAACTTTCCTTGCCGTTATGAAAATTTATCATCTGACGCTAGTGTTCCCGCGCATCTCAAGTCTACTATTCAAAGATACAAGCCAGCTGGTGACAGTTCAATAACGCTAGAGACACACGAAGTCTGCTATCTCTTCATAATGAATAATTCAATAGGATCAACAGTTGCCAACAGTTTGCAATTGGATAATCACATTTTCTCGAATTTCGAGCTTATTTTTTATTTTAGGTGAGAATGTTACCGAATATTAATTGTAGAGCTTCTCATGCTCAATCTTTTCCACTCGAAATTTTTTGTTCAAATTGTATCTGAAGTCTGATAATTGGGAATCTAGAATCAAACTTTGCATAGATGGGGCGGAGCTCCTGAATTTTTTACAGATATGGGACTCGTAGCAGTTGATAGAGCTTATCGATGACTATCTAAGATATAACTTTAACCAAAATCGTTGAAGTCGTTTCGGAGAAAATCGCGAAAATACCTGTTTTTAACTACATTATCGCCATTTTAACCGCCATCTTGAATCGCATTTGATCGAAATTGTTCGTGTCGGATCCTTATAATGTTAGGACCTTACATTCCAAATTTCAAGACATTCCGGTAATTGGGAGATGATATATCGTGTACACAGACGCACATACACTCATACACACACACACACACACACACACACAACACACACACACACACACACACACACACACACACACACACACACACACACACACACACACACACACACACACACACACACATACATACAGACCAATATCCAAAAATCATTGAAATGTTTGGAAATTTAGAAATTGGGGTACCTTAATTTTTTTCGGAAAGCAATACTTTCCTTACCTATGGTAATAGGGCAAGGAAAGTAAAAATCAGACTATAGAATTATTCATCATAAATCAGCTGACAAGTGATTACACAGATGTGTGGAGAAGCCAGTCTATTGCTGTATTTCCATAAGGTCTATAGTTTCAATCAGGAACTTGTGGATGAGAATAATGCGTGAGGTCTACTGTTCATAGAACTACTAGTATATTTATTTCAGCTATTCTCTATAGAAGGCAGTGGCAAGCTCCACAATCGACAAAGCTGTTCTCCGATCTTTCTCCACTGCCATTATAACGTGGACCTCACTATAATACATTGACACATCTCATTATCGCACTACAGTGCCTTGATCCCTTGCTAATCCGACATCTCGGTTAGTCCGACATCCCCCTAGTCCGACATCCGACTACAATAATAATTGCAGCTTGTCGAATTGCAAGCGTCAACATGTCGACTCCGGCATTCAATCTTCTATAGCGAGGTCCATGTTATAATGGCACTGTTTGATTAGCAATGGTATTCCAATCCTTGTCTATCATTCAACAAAGCGGATAGCGCTCTCTCTTTCTCGGTCCGCTCTGTTGCCAGATTGTGTTTTAACAATGCAAAATTGAAGATTAATTCAATCTTGATTGAATTACAGCTAAAAATACATTACCATAATGTAGTCTCTGTGGACTGCTCATGCAAAGTTATAGAAAAAGTTGAAAAAAATAAATACTTAGGTATAATTATAGATCAAAACTTGAAATGGAATGCACATATACTTCACCTTTGCTTAAAATTAAAATATCTGACTCATATTTTCTACAAAATCAATAAAACATCCAAGTATTATTAGAAACATTTATTTTGCTTACTAGCCGTCAGGCTAGCTTCGCTCGCCATATACGTCTAACCAGGGGGCTCCGCCCTCTGGACCCCCGACTGTATCGTCCAAAAATGAGATCAGCAGGCTCGCTCCGCTCGCCTGCATTTTTCATTTGAGCATTTTTATCATATGTTAGGAAAATCCAGTCGGGGGTCCAGACTAAATGTCTGGCTAAACGGATAAGGCGAGCGAAGCGAGCCTGACGGCTAGAAATATAATATTCCCAGGATTGAAGTAGCAGTGCCCAATCAATTTTTCCGCGATAAATGCATTTAAATCTTCAACTTGGTGCCAACCTAACAAAGTCAACTCAACTTAATGCCAACCTGAAAAAATTATTAATTTAGTTGCCAGTTAACAACTGTTTCGAAGAGGTACTCTATCTAGATTATAGTTCTATAGTAACATATGATATGGAAATTTCAATTATAATTGAGAGATTGGGAGAAGAAGAATATACATGCTAAAAGACGAACTTGAAACCCTTAAAAACAACCCTTAGAGTTGAAATATTGCCAAAAGATTTCTTGGTGCGCCTCTAAAGGGCCAAGTGAACATACCTACCAAATTTGAACGTTTTTGGTCCGGTAGATTTTTAGTTATGCGAGTGAGTGAGTGAGTGAGTGAGTGAGTGAGTCAGTCAGTCAGTCAGTCATTGAGTGAGTGCCATTTCGCTTATATATATATATATAGATGCACACTCTTTATTTCAATATAGCATTGAGGCATGGGGGGCAGCTCAGGATACTCACTTCAATAAACTTTTTGTTCTACAGAAACATATTATCAGAGCAGCTCTGGGAAGACCGAGAATGTACCCTAGTAGACTACTATTTAAAGAAATTGATTTACCAACATTGAGACAAACATACGTAACTAACGCAATTCTGTACATTAATAAAAACGAAGACAAATTCACTACTCGTAATACACCATATGTAATACGTCCAAATGTTTTCAATACCTACAATAACCAATTCACTAGACTTACATCTTGCAAACACCAATTGTCCTTCTATTGCCATAGAATAATAAATTGTCTACCTGAAAAATTCATTCTAAATAGAATTACTAAGTGTTTAATTTATGAAATAAGAGAGTGGGTATGTAGGAAAGTTTACTTCGGACTTGAGATTTCAGAAGATTAATTGACTTTTTGTTCTAGTGCTTACATTGTTATATTGTACATACATTTATATTCTAGTGTTTATATTGCTTATTGTTTCTTCTGGTACTAATTAAATTGTCTTAGACATCCATCCTAATTACCTTCAACATTTTTGAACTCTCTTCCAGAGCTCAAGCATTAGCTTTTCTGGGAGAACCTATTATTTCAATATTAAAATAAAAGAAAACTTCCGTTGAATATGTTTTTAAATTAGTTTAGATTATAATCAGTTATAACATTATAAGAATGTTTTTGTTTCACTTGTTTGTGAAAAAAAAGAATGGCAATAAATTGATTTTGATTTTGATCAAGAAAATCCGTTGAAAAATATAATTTACAGCTCAATAGAATATAATTGATTATTCCAACCTTCTAGTCGTGACCCTGGGTCCCAGGGACCCCGGCAATTTTAGTTTTAGTTATAATTTTGCTCCTGATTGATTTACTGTCTATTGTGACCCATGTAAATCCATGTCAGTAGACACTTAAACTTGATGTAGAGTGTTAGTGCTCTGTGACTTGTTATTTTCGTGAAACGACGTTTCTGGGTCCCAGGGACCCAAGGGTCACGACTAACGTAACTTTTTTCGTTTTTTTGAAATGCTCATTTTTATGCAATAGTGATTGGATTAGAGCAGTCAATATGTTTATTTTGAACAGAGACTTCGAAGAATGTACAAATTGACTTTTAGATCTCTATTCCAATGACATTAGTGATCCTAAAGATAAATTCATAGTTCAAGATAAGAATACTGACCTTGA
Organism: Nilaparvata lugens; assembly: GCF_014356525.2. Taxonomy (NCBI): domain Eukaryota; kingdom Metazoa; phylum Arthropoda; class Insecta; order Hemiptera; family Delphacidae; genus Nilaparvata; species Nilaparvata lugens. The sequence continues at coordinate 4,153,600 of NC_052507.1, forward strand.
GTGGGATGATAGTTAAAGCAATGAACTTCAGGTGATCCCAGGAATTCTAAACCTCTCCTAAAAGTGAAACTTATGAGACCTTATGTTTCAATGTTTCAATGTTTCTAGTAGTGTTTCATGTAGGTTTCATGATTTATACTAGTATTCATCACTATAATTTCATAAGTCTTGCAGAGATTGTGCAATATGAAATTGAGGGTAGGGTAAAAACTAACCCAAGAGTGAACTATGACCTTCAAATCTTTTTCCTATCTTTCTGGTAGATTTGCATGTGAGATCCATCATAATTGATACTATGATGGACCTTGAAGAGATATAGACCCACAATGCCTATGCCTTCCCAATGATAGCTCTTACTTGAAATTGAAGGCCACCATTGGGGTATTTTAGCACGAGATATTATATTTATATATTTCTTATACTATAGATCACAGAGGCATTGGTATGTGATAATCTTATAGGTTGCCCCTCAATGGCCGATTTCAATTCCAAGTACGACACTAGCGCTGCATGTGAGTCTATGCATCTTTAAGGTTTTTATAAGGTCTATTAATCTTCAAGGTCTTTGGTATCAATCACTATATTTCCTTGTTCACTTTATAAAAAATAATAACCAAACGTTACTTTTCACTACCCTTAAAATGCAAGGTTTCACAATTTTTTTCTTATAATTATAATGAAGATCGATTTCTGCTTTACATAAGTGCTCAATGCATTCATCATTAACCCTTGAACATATTAGAAACATAGAATAACATTATATCTCAAAATATATTGGAATATTCAATATGAAAGAAGCATGTCCATGAGACCCAGGATGACGACTAGAGTCAGAAAAAAATAGGGTCACGACTAGAAGGTTGTACGAGAATGAACAGTTAATATTACATCAATGAACCTGTATTAGCTACCGTCTGTAGACTGCATTGATGGGACAGAAGTTCGGCAACGTTGTTCTGCTATCTTTATCCATTGCCATTATAACGTGGACTTCACTATAACTGAGGATTACCCTCTGCTTCTCCAACTGTCAGCATCCCTAATCAAGGCCTCCCATTCAAGCATAGCTGATTGTTTGAGATGACGTCACTGCAGTCTAGAATCAATCCCCTGCTGCAGTAGGTGGAATCATCAATCAATCAATCAACAGGATTTTCGCACTGTTCTCTAATCGAGATTCTTTTTGAATTTCTAATCTGAGATTGTTCTATTCTATGACTAGTAGCAGAGAAAACTCCTATAATTATAGGAGATAATTATTAATTGCTATTATTAATTCTGTGCTAGTAGGTAACCTGTGCTCCGCGAGGGTCAAATGAGAAACTGAAAACTTTGGCTACTGAAATCTTGAAGAAATTTGAATTGTCCTATCATCCTCGTTGAATTGATAGAAGAAAGGAAGGAAAAAAGAGAGAAAGGAACTTCATTGACATGACAATATTACAATATTATATCTGTTAATATCACAATATGCTTTATTTACAATATGTATATCTGTTAAGAAAATTTGAGTTATTTTATTTACTTAGTATTGATAGAATTTCATGTGTATTCTCATTTCTATTCTGTGAACAAATAGGTTCTACTCTTTGTTTCTATAAGTTATACACTCTTCTACATATTTATTTTTTGTTCTGAATATGTTAATTGTTCATTTGTTCCCATTATAATGTAGTGTTAGTATGCAATGGGTCATGCAAGACCTGGCAATACATTGTCATTTGTTAAAGAATCAATAAAGAATCAATCAATCAATATTATAGCAGTATTGATATTAAATGTATATAATACGTAGTAGACAAAACAATCAATAAATTATAAGTATCTTTTGATGATATCAATAAGTGTTCTAAGTTCATTTAGCTTGGCATTTTCTGCCGTCAGCCGAAGTTGAGAGAGAGAAAAAAAGCCATAACCACTGTAAACTTTCGGTGATGAATAGAAAACGAGCAATAAATTATAATATCTTGAGCAGCCTACACACTTAATTAATTAATCAATGAACAATACAAACAAACAATGTGGCAAGGCTTGCGTTATAATATTATCGAAAGAATGAAATCAAAATAATACCTAATTTCTTATTCTGAATCGATATTCGCAATTCTACAACTTATTTTCCTGGTATAAATCAGTAATTGAACACATTTATTATTGCCCCTCTGTACTTTAATGCAGCTTTCACATATCCCACTAGATTCCTCCAACTTTTACCATTTAAATACTCTATTACCTCCGTCCTTTCCAATATCCATTGATTAAACCATTTTTTTCTTATTTCTGCCAAACTTTTACATGTACCTACAAAATGAAATATATCCTCGTACTCATTACTATTACACATGGAGCATCTAAGTGCCTTCCTGTCTTTCCGGCCTGAAGTTGAGTGGTAATTGGGCTCCTCTAGTTTTAAGAATAATACTAATGAAGTGCCGTTTATTACTATTCTTGATGTGATCTCTGATTGAAGTCTCATCTTTATTTAAAGCAGCGTACACTAAATTGATAATATATATGCAATATTTCAAGTTGATCAGTTGATTAGTTTAAACGTGATGATGCAAAATTCGTGAATTCCCTATTCTGTACGTGTATAAGCCAGTTCTTTCCTTCATTGTATTTCATAGATTATACTGTTATTACAGACAAGGATGTAGAAAAATAGTTGACGAGATTTGGAAGTTGAGTTTCTTATTGACTCACTCGAGAAGACATGATGTACATTTAAATTTTTTTACGATTCTCAAAAAGGAAAACCATCAAGGACAATTTGGAGTTATCTATTCCTAGATAACGATTCCGGTATAGCTTCAAGCCTATTTTTGATGAGGAATCCAACAATATTTCTTTCTATCTGAGAATAAGATAGTTCTGTTATTGGCTGGGGGAGGAAAGCGACATCTGCTTTATTGAATGATAGAGAAAGATTGCAACACCAATATGAATCAAACTCTGGCATTATAACGTGGACCTCACTATAGGAAGATGATACAAAGATGATACGAAGGTGATACGAAGATGATACAAAGATGATACGAAGATGATTCGAAGATGACAAGAAGATAATACGAAGATGATACGAAGATGATACAAAGATTATATGAAGATGATACAAAGATGATACGAAGATGATACGAAGATGATACGAAGATGATACAAAGGTTATATGAAGATGATACAAAGATGATACGAAGATGATATGAAGATGATACGAAGATGATGTGAAGATGATACGAAGATGATATGAAGATGATACGGAGATGATACGAAGATGATTCGAAGATGACAAGAAGATAATATGAAGATGATACAAAGATGATACAAACATGATATGAAGATAATACGAAGATGATACGAAGATGATACAAAGATGATATGAAGATGATACGAAGATGATATGAAGATGATACGAAGATGATACGAAGATGATACGAAGATGATACTAAGATGATACTTAGATGATGCGATAATGATTCAATGATGATACAAAGATGATGCGAAGATGATACGAAGATGATACGATAATGATACGAAGATGATACGAAGATGATGCGATAATGATTGAAGGATGATACGAAGAAAATACAAGGATACCAACACCAACGTTAATCAGGTGCAGCCATTATAACGTGGACCTAGGTATTGGCTCACCGTAATCGCTGAGAGCTATATTATCAGGGTCACACGGCAAATGTAAATCTCAACAAAAACTCATCAACAACATTAATATTCTGACGCTGATAAGAGCTGACAGAATATGGGTGGATATTATCGGACTGAGAGAGACATTTCTCAGCAAGATTCTGCCATTAGAAGCTCAGAGAGACATATTATCACAAGCGGTTGACAGCTTGTGCCGGGATATTAATTCTATAATTCGAGGAATGATTCTTCAAGCCATGAAATTGCTTCCTGCTGCAATTACACGAGTAGACTGACTCACGCGCATGGAAGGGGAAGAAGAAGAAGAAGAAGAAGAGAGAGAATAAGGAGGAAAAGAAGAAGAAGAAGAAGAAGAAGGAGAAATAGAGGGAAATATGAATGATGAAGGATAATGACGTATATGAAAATACCACGCAAAGAAGAAGAAGAACAAGAAGAAGAAGAAGAAAGAAGAAGAAGAAGAAGAAGAAGAAGAAGAGGAGGAAGATAGAGAAGATTTATCTATTCTATTGCACTTCCATCAAGGTAATTGGAGTGCAATTGAATTAGTTTACTCTATCACCTTGGCTTATACAGTAATACAAATACACTTAACTGTTCTATTTCAAAGAAAACTTTTACAATGATAAACTTTTCTGATCATTACTTTTTGAGATATGAGCGCCTAAAGTTCAAATTTTTGGGACAGAACATTTCAAATTCTGTAAGAGATAAATCCATGAGATTCAGAGAATAAATTCTTCATGGTATTGTTGATCTAGTAGAACAAAAAATTTCTGAAAATATAAATTTTTAAGATAATTATTCAATTTACTAAAAATAACTTGTATTTGAGTTATTTTTGGTAAATTGAATAACTTTTTCAAAAATTGATATTTTCAGGAAATTTTTGTTTCACTGGATCAACAAAATCATGAAGAATCCATCCACTGAATCTCATGGATTTATCTCCTACCGAATTTGAAATGTTCTGTCCCAAAAATTCAAACTTCAGGCACTGATATCTCAAAAAGTAATTATCGGAAAAAAATTGTTTCCTGAGAAAACCTTCTCATTTTTATAGCTTGATGATATACAAATCGAGAAACTTAAAAGAATATCACGAGTAGAGAGTTTATTTTCAGCCTTTGCACAGCCTTAATGAACACATCAACAGTAAATTCCAAGAACAACAGTCCAAACAAGAACAGACATTTTGTTTAATAATAAATAATTCAACCTAAGCCAATAAGAGCTCATGAGGGCGTCGACTCGTACCAAGAACTGAACTGAACTCGCTAGTGATTGGTCGAAGCTATGTGATGTTTTCGATCTCTCAGCTGATTCTAAAATGGCCGCAAACTAATAGAAATCAAGAATTAATTCCTCGACGGAAGCCTTGTTTCTCTCTTAAGCTGCGTTTAGACCAAAGTTATTAATATAACAAAATGGTTATTTTTCCATCCCTATAGATTCTATTAGATTGAACATAACTACTTATCATACATATGATGTGCAAATGTGTTTATCAAGCTTCGTTTAATCTAATAGAATCTAATATCGGAGCACCGAGCTTCGCTCGTTATCTATTTATTGATAAACAGAACATATTTCTTTAAAATTATTGTGGAAGTACTAACAGGCACAGCCAAAAACGGTTTCTTCCCCGAGTTTTGATTTATACACTACAAATGGTCCAGAAAGTAGGTTAGGTATATTCCATACACTTGAATACAGGTCCAGTTTTTAGTCAGAACATTTAAAAACAAAAAAGGTTTTAATTTAGATTGTCTACAAACCAAATTGAATAACACTCACTAATAACTTGAAACTGTAAAATAATGATTAACTTTGAAAAATTTGATAGAGCCTACTTCCATTTTGAATGATATACCATGTCATGTCTACAAATCAGATATTTTGATCAAGTTGATTAAAATTTCTAGATGATCGTGAGATAAGCTGGATGATCCCACACACATGCACTCGTTCACTCTCTTCCATTACGGTATCGACAGACGACAAAATTTCCAGCTGTTTTTCCAAGGACGTTTTTATCCTTTCAATGATCTTCAGCGAGTTGTCCAAGGGTTGAGACCTAGTGCAATCGAATCTTCATATCAAAAACCTATTTTTTTCTAAATTTCGTGAAAAGCGTTAGAGCCGTTTTCGAGATCCGTTGAACATAAATATATAACCCATATAGCCACATAACCACATAACCATAACCATATAAATTAATATATACAGAAATTGCTTGCTTAGTATGTCTTGTATGCTTAGGGGTATTTGTCCTGCGGCAGCTTGCTAGGCTGAATGATAAAAAACCACTGTTAACTGCTTACCATGGACTTATACTATCTCATATTAGGTATGCTATTTTAGTATGGGGTAATTCATCTCAACAAAATATGGACAGAGTGTTCAAGATTCAAAAGAAGGCACTCAGATGTATAGAGAAAGTGAATAGGTTAGACTCTTGTAGGCCTTTATTTGAAAAGCTTGGTCTATTAACTGTGCCATCTTTGTATGTATATGAAGTTGTAATGCATGTGAAAACGAGTGGTGTGATTCAGAATTCAGATGTTCATGAGTATAATACGCGAAACAGAGCAGATTATCATATAATGGGTCACAATAGTAGGTTATTTGAACAAAAACCAGATTATATTGGTAGGAAATTTTATAACAAGCTACCTCAAATCTTGAAAAGTAATGATGATTTGAAGATTTTCAAAAAACAAATGAAAAAATATTTAGTTGATAGAGCTTTTTATAGTGTACAAGAATTCCTTTCAAACCTAAACTAGGTTGAACTACTTAGTGTTAGAATTATTATGTAATAACATGACTTGTCTTATACTCCATGACTGGAGTCTTCAGGACGTAATCTAAAAAAAAAAGTATAATAGGATAAGGAAGGAAAAGTGAACATTTTGTTAATAGCTTTGGTTTAAACGCAGCTTCACAATGAATTAATTTGACTGTTCAGAATTTAATAATTATAAATTATTATGAACTGAAAGGCAGAAATAGCAGGACTATGAATGAGAAACAAAAAGTTTTCCTCTCTCATGCCATAAATGTATGCCATTTGGCTCACTGACTTAATTCATGGCTGCGACGCCAGTATGTAAACCAAGGTTTTCCGAATTTACAATTATTCACTATAGAGAATGCACTGATATGAAATTCTCAACCGATCTTTGTATGATATCAAAGGCACCAGATTGTATCTGCAAAACACTGTAGTAAATCATAAAACTGTAGCTGTGTTTATAGTTCTACTGCAAAACACTACTTTGAAAACAATTCATAAGTTGGATTTTTCAGAAAGCAAATTCAACCACTGAGCAACAAAATATTGTCCACTGCGGTGTGGAATGGAAAACTGAGCAGCGTGTGCACAGGCCAGTGAAAAGCGCTTTTCACGCTTTTCCTGAATTTTCTCGTGTGTTGAATGCATTTGGTCGCATTCATTCTAGTATGAGAGGAGTTTTTAGCAGGTTGGCGTGCTAAATGTTTTAATTGCAACGTTGGATGTATGAAAAGAAATCAAATTATTTCGTGTCTCTCTTGGAGTTTACTGTGCGAAATGGATAGGAGATTAAACAATGAAACAGCAAGCAGCTGAAATTCTAATTATCACATTTGTTTGGGGAACATACATTCTTGTTTCAACTGGTATTTACAATGGAAGTTCGTTTCATTCTGTTGAAGAATTAACGCTGATTAGCACAATAAAATAAATGTTGCTGAATTATGTTCATTTTTTGAAGCATGAGCTCTAACTGAACAAGAAATATAGCAACTATAGTGAGGTCCACGTTATAATGGCAGTGGAGAAAGATATGAGAACAACTCTGCCGATCCTCTGTCATGTCAATGCCTTCCACAGACGGTGGCTGATACAGGTTTATTGATGTAATATTAACTGTTCATTCCCGTTTTAAAATAATCAATTGTACTATTTTTATTTAGCAAGAAATTATATTTTTTAATAATTTCATAATCTTCATATTCAAGATGAAATATTTTGTTAATTAATAAATAATTCTACATTGTTGAAAGACGACAACTGATATATAGACTTTATATACGGTAACTGATACAGGTTTATTGATGTAATATTAACTGTTCATCCTCGTTCAAAATAATCAATTATATCATTTCTATTTAGCAATAAATTATATTTTTCAATACTCTCATAATTAATTTTCATATTTAAGATGAAATATTTCGTTTATTAATAATTAATAACTCTACATTGTTGGAAGACGATCTTGGAACAGAGCAAAGCGAGAAAGAGATAGCGAATTTGCATTGTTGAATGATAGACAACGAAAACGGAATTTAGCACTTCAACAACCCATAAATCGCTTATTAGACCACTTAAAAATTTCAGTTGCCACTTTTTCTCAATCTTATAATGATCTTAACAATTATATTGGAAAAGATTATCCAATTTAAATGATGAAAAGAGTTTACCGAACAGTCTTAAACAACAGACACGCCATGATAGCGAAATTTACTTCGAGTACAAAATAAAAACTAAGAAATCTTAAACCAATAATATTCACAAATATTCCATTTTTCGATTAGTTTGGAGCACTTTAGTTTTCCGTGTTTGTCTTCATGCTCCATAATTTTATCAATCTGGAATTAAACTCTGCTCCCGCATCTTGATTCTCTCTTAGGTAATATTCACAAATCTGTGGATGATCCATATTATTTTCCTCGATCAGTTTGGAGCACTCTACTTTTCTTCATGTTCCATGATTTTCCAAATCTGGGATTGGGATTCCTGCATCTTGATTCTCTCCAAGACTGTATTCTCAAATCTATAGTTGATCCATATTTTATTCTTCAATAGAATTGGAGCACTCAGGCAGAGTGAACTCAGAGATTCCAACCTAGACGCCTCAAATCATTTATAACGCAGCCTTCAACCTAACTGACAACCGGAACAGACTTCACTGAGATTCATTACAAACTGGCAGTATCCCTAATGAATAACATGAATGCTTTCCATTAATCCAATGCTGACAGATGAAGCTGATCTTACTCGAGTCAGATTCAACTACAACTGTCAGTATCTATATATATAAAAGCGAAATGGCACTGACTCACTCACTCACTCACTCACTCACTCACTCGAATAACTAAAAATCTACCGGACCAAAAACGTTCAAATTTGGTAGGTATGTTCAGTTGGCCCTTTAGAGGCGCACTAAGAAATCTTTTGGCAATATTTTAACTCTAAGGGTTGTTTTTAAGGGTTTAAAGTTCGTCTTTTAGCATGTATATTCTTCTTCTCCCAATCTCTTAATTATAATTGAAATTTCCATATCATATGTTACTATAGAACTACAATCTAGATAGAGTACCTATTCGAAACAGTTGTAAACTGGCAACTAAATTAATACTTTTGTCAGGTTGGCATTAAGTTGAGTTGATTTTGTTAGGTTGGCACCAAGTTGAAGATTTAAATGCATTTATCGCGGAAAAATTGATTGGGCACTGCTACTTCAATCCTGGGAATATTATATTACTAGCCGTCAGGCTTGCTTCGCTCGCCATATCCGTTTAGCCAGACGTTTAGTCTGGACCCCGACTGGATTGTCCTAACATATGATAAAAATGCTCAAACGAAAAATGCAGGCGAGCGAAGCGAGTCTGCTGACCTTTTTCTTGGACGATCCAGTCGGGGGTCCAGGGGGCGGAGCCCCCTGGCTAAACGGATATGGCGAGCGAAGCGAGCCTAACGGCTAGTTTCTTATAAGAAACTTCAATGTTTCTAATTCAGGCAATCCTGACAGGTTGAAACTGATCTTACTCGAGTCAGATTCAACTACAACTGTCAGTATTTCTTATAAGAAACTTCAATGCTTCTAATTCAGGCAATTCTGACATCTTGATGTGAAACTTCCCGATCGTAGTTCACTTGAAACTTGCAGTACTTCTCATGAATAGCATCAATGCTTTTCATTCAGACACTGATGACGGTTTGAGGTGAATTTCACAGCAGAATTAGTGGTGTACGATTCAGAAACCAACCGCCACTTTACCACAATTGCTTGGTTGCAATTGTGGCCACAACTGTCAGCCGAGAGAGAAATTGGGAGTGTAAGAGAGGGAAAAAGAGAGTGAGAGAAGTAGAGAAGTAGAGAGAGAGGGAGAGAGAGGGAGAGAGGAAGAGAGAGTGAAGAGGGGAAAGGAAGAGAAAGAGATTGATTGATTGAGTACTTTATTTATGTAGATTACAATATATACTGGCTTATACACTTATATACAATAGCTTACAAGACAGCAAAATTATAGATGAATTTACATAATATAGACTAAGAAAATAATTATTGAACTGTATATGATATGAAAAAGCAGTTTGTAATATAATAACTATAGATAATAATCATATTGTTATGCATCTACATAAATTGGCGGAGCTTTGGACATATCAATGTCCATTCTTTGGGAAGAATAATAAAAATATCCTCCCCACTAACTCTCTACCAAAACGTTAATTTCGTTATTTAAACTAAGGATTTATTTATTAATGGAAATATTGTAAAAGTTTTAATCAATATGAATATTGAAGAGAAAAAAAAACAGAAAATTGATAAAGTAAAATAATTATATAGGTAGATAAGATCAAATAATTGATTAATAAAATGAAGTAGGCTGAAAGTAGATCAGGGTTATCAAATTTCAGTAATATACAGCAGTATGCAGTGGATAATTGAAATAACATGAGTTTATATTATATTATATATATATATATATATATATATATATATATATATATTATATATATATATATATATACAATTCGTTCTATAACATGGTTTAAAGGTTTATATTGGTGGAATGGGTGAGGGATGGTTGTCATGTGATCGTTCTAGGGCCGGACTGTTTCAGTCATTTGCTCCAAAATATGTTTTTTTAAAGTCAGGTTGAAGCTGAGTGGGAGAGAGTGACAGAAATTGAGAAGAAGAGTGAAAGAAAGAAAGAGAGAGAGTGAGAAAGAGAAAGAGATTGATTGATTGAGTACTTTATTTATGTAGATTACAATATTTACTAGCTTATACATTGATATAGAATAGCTTACAATACAGCAAAATTATAGATGAATTCACATAATTTATAGACTGAGGAAATAAATTATTGAACTGTATATGATATGGAAAAAGCAATTTGGAATAACTATAGATGATATTGTTATGCACCTATATAAATTGGCGGAGCTTTGGAGATATCAATGTCCATTCTTCGGAAAGAATATTCGAAATATCCTTCCCACTAACTTTCTACCAAAACGTTAATTCATTAATTCAACAAGTGTTCATTTATCAATGATAATTTTGTAAAAGTTTTAATTAATATGAAGATTTAAGGAAAAAAATGAGGATTTAAGTTCAGATTTCAAGATAATTATCTCTAACAAGCTTGACTATTCGGAAACGTCTTTGATCGGGAAGCTTTAATGTTGAACTGGAGAAAGAGAGATTTAGAGAGAGAGAGAGAGAGAGAGAGAGAGAGAGAGAGAGAGAGAGAGTGAGAGAGAGAGAGAGTGAGAGAGAGAGAGAGTGTGGGAGAGTGTCTGTGAGGGAGAGAGTGTGAGAGGGAGTAAAAGAAATAGAAAAGTACACAGAGAGAGAAAGAGCGAGAGAGTGCGAGAAGGAATGGAAGTGACAAAGACAGTTTAGAAGAGAGAGTGATAGAGTAAGACAAAGAAGGATAGAAAGAGAGATTAGATTAGATTGGAATTCTTTATTTATATGTTATTTACTGGCTTAGACACTTATTTATAAAGACTACTTTGGAGTTCTTTATTTATGTATGTTACAATATTTACTGGCTTATACACTAGTTTACATTGAATGCCAGTAATGCTAATTTATAATTCAACAAACTTTACAAAGGAGGAGAAATTGATCAATTAGAATAAAGATTGAATGCAATTTGAATGACGATAATATAATATTGTGATGCAACTTCATAAATCGGCGGTGTTTCAACAAATAATTGTCGATTCTGTGAGAGGGATTAGAATGATAATATCCTTCCCATCAACACACGATATTGTGAGTTAAGAGAGAGAGAGAGTGAGATATAAAAAGAGATTGGAAGGACTGAGATGAAAGAGAGTGAATAAGAGGAGGAGAGCGATCATCAGGGAGAAGAAAAAGAGATTCAGATTCAGATTCCTTCATTCATGTGATTATCAAAACGTAATGAGAGGGATTGATTGATTGATTGAGTACTTTATTTATGTAGATTACAATATATACTGTCTTATACACTTATATACAATAGCTCACAATACAGCAAAAGTATAGGTGAATTTACATGATATAGACTAAGAAAATAATTATTGAACTGTATATGATATGAAAAAGCAATTTGTAATATAATAACTATAGATAATAATTATATTGTTATGCATCTACATAATACATTGTTATGCATCTACATAATTGGCGGAGCTTTGTTATGGCTACATTGTTACATTGGCTACATTGTTACAATTGGCTACATTGTTATGCATCTACATAATTGGCGGAGCTTTGGACATATCAATGTCCATTCTTCGGAAAGAATATTCGAAATATCCTTCCCATTCACTCTCTACCAAGAGAGAGAGAGAGAGAGAAAGAGTAAGAGAGTGTGAAAAGGAATGGAAGTGACAGACGAAGACAGTGAGAAAGAGAGAGAGAGATTATATTAGATTGGAGTTCTTTATCTATGTATGTTATTTACTGGCTTAGACACTAATTTACAGAGATTAAATTGAAGTTCTTTATTTATGTATGTTACAATATTTACTGGCTTATACACTAATTTACATTGAATTCCAGTAATGCTTATTCATAATTCAACAAACTTTACAAAGAATAAAAATATTGATAAATGGGAATAAGGATTGAATAAAATTTGAATGACGACAATATAATATTGGGATGCAGCTTCATAACTCGGCAGTGTTTTAAAAAAAATTGTCGATTCTCTGAGAAGGATTAAAATAATATCCTTTCCATCAATACACGATATTGGGAGGTGAGGGAGAGAGTGTGAGATGAAAAAGAGATTAGAGAGACTGAAATGAAAGAGAGTGTATAAGAGGAGGAGAGCGATCATCAGGGAGAAGAAAAAGAGATTCAGATTGAGATTCAGATTCAGATTCCTTTACTCATGTGATTAACAAAACGTAATGAGAGAGATAGAGAGAGAGAGAGAGATTCAGATTCAGATTCAGATTCAGAGAGAGAGAGAGATAGAGGAAGAGAGAGAGAGAGAAAGTTAGAATGAGAAAGAATGAGTGAGAGGGAGTTAGAGCGACTGTTGCTTCTTACCTCGAAATTGCCGCAATCGTGGAAAGAGTAATTGCTCGTTAGAGTGGTAATTACTCGTCATCGTGGACCGCCATATTGGATTTCCTGATGCATGATGCGAGACTGAATCCGTGCGTCATTCAATTGACTCAATTCACCCCTCAAATGTCAGCAATGTTTAAATGGAAAGCATTGAAGTTGTATACGAGGGACACTGATACTTTGAAACAATGGACCTATCTGACGTGAAACTCTCTCAAAACTACGGATGGAAATTACTAAGACAATTGATTGATTGATTGATTGAGTACTTTATTTATGTAGATTACAATATATACTGGCTTATACACTTATTTACAATACAGCAAAATTATAGATGAATTTACATAATATAGACTAAGAAAATAATTATTGAACTGTATATGATATGAAAAAGTAATTTGTAATATAATAACTATAGATAAGATAAGTAAATAACTAAGGGAGACAATAAGATTTCAAATGATAATGAATTGATAATTTATTATTGAACAAAGATCCAAATTGAAGTCTTCGGAAGTCAAAAGTTGCAGAAGTCTTTGGGGAGATTTACAGCTTTTAATTTGGATTTTCTTTGAATGATAATTATTCTCTCAAAACTGTCAGTATTCCTTGTTTGAAACATCAATACTTCTCAATAAAACAAAACTGACAGTTTGAAGTGGATATCACTAAATTGAAATACTCTCAACTTAGTCACTAATCCAAATAAAATAAACTGAAGCTTCACATTTAAACCAATGCCGAAAGTATGAGAGAATTCAATCATATTATATAGTGAGGTCCACGTTATAATAGCAGTATTTGATTGACATTGGTGTTGTTATCTTTGTCTATCATCTTTCTATAGTGGAGTCCACGCTATAATGTCGATATTTGATTGGCATTGGTGTTGCTATCCTTGCCTATGATTCAACAAAGCAGATAGCGCTATCCAATTCCAGCTCAACAACGTTGCCAGATCGTTTTTCAACTATTTAGAAATATAATTTATTAACAAGATATTCATTCTCGATTTAGGAAATTGTGTATTTGATCATTGAAACATGTATTCTCTTCACAAATAAATTGTTCATTCATAGAATTATAGTACCCATTTTTGAAAATAATAAATTAAGAATACAAAAATTATAACAACTAACTTAGTATCAGTGTTCACACCATATTCAGGTTATAAAATAAATTACAAATGAATTTCTCGAATGAAACGTTTATTACTTTCCTTGCCCTATTACCATAGGTAAGGAAAGTATTGCTTTCCAAAAAAAATTAAAGTACCCTAATTTCATGTTTTCTATACGGTTCATTACTTTCCTTGCACTATTATCATAGGTAAGGGAAGTATTGCTTTCCAAAAATATTTAAGGTACCTCAATTCCATGTTTTCTATACGTTTCAAGGTCCCCTGAGTCCAAAAACATGATTTTTGGGTGTTGGTCTGTGTGTGTGGGTGTGTGTGTGTCTGTGAACACGATAACACCATTCCTAATTAACCGATTGACCTGAAATTTCAAACTGAGGTCCTTATACTATGAGGATCCGACAATAAGAAATTCAATAAAATTGAATTCAAATGGCGGATAATGGCTAAAAAACCATGTTCTTCACGGTTTTCTCGAAAACGGCTCTAACGATTTTCTTCAAATTTATACCCTGTATAGAGCTATTCATAAGTTCTATCAACTGACATGAGTCTCATTTCTGGGAAAATTGCAGGAGCTCCGTTATATTCCTGAGAAGAATGAATTTTGTTAAATTTCTATCACGATTTTCTCAAAAATGGCTTGACCGATTTTTTGAAATGTATTTTATAACCTGAAGATGATGTGAATACTGAAACTAGTTGCTATGATTTGTATTCTTGATCTATTATTCTATTAATTTCAAAAATGGTACATTAATTCTATTTTATGAATAAAAATTGATTTGATCTCTGATTTCATCCATTCTAATAAGATAATGTAACTGAATATTTTCAACAGAAATGAACAGTTAATATAACATCAGATGTATCGGTACCATTTTATTCTATAGAATGCAGGCAAGGCTGTGGATCGGCTCTCCCATTATAACGTGGACCTCACTCAACAGTTGTTGAAGCTTGTTGAATTTGTAGAAAGGTTTTTGATGGAGAGCGGCGTGGAGGGGAGTTATAATGATGAGGGAGAGGGTATTTGATGGTTTGAGGGGAAATAATTGTAGGAGATGTGGTGGAAGTGATAGGGAAGGGTTAGACGGGAAAGGTTTTGAAGGGAGCCTATTGCCTATTCAGGGACTATATTCATAGTCCGTACTGTATATAGGACCTATAATATAGGCCCTATCCTAGGTCCCTACCGATATTATAGGACCAGCATCCAGCCTCAATTTGGGCCTCTTATTGAATTCAAGCCTCATCAACGTTCACTATTCAATTGCTGATGGCAGCGGAGCGTGAACATTGTGGTCACCAATCCATCACAGACACCGAGCTGAGTGGCTGCAGCTGTTGATCTCAACAGCGAGTTTCCCAGGTTCCGAGTGAGAGGAGGATATAATTAGTTTGCGATAATAAATTGATGTCAGTTATAATGGAATAACATCAGCATTTCTGTATGCATCATCATGGTCGAAGTTCATTATTTTATTTATTTATACATTGATAAATCTATATATATAAAAGCGAAATGGAACTCACTCACTCGCAGAACTAGAAATCTACCGGACCAAAAACGTTCAAATTTGGTGGGTATGTTTAGTTGGCCCTTTAAAAAGGCGCACTAAGAAATCTTTTGGCAATATTTTGACTCTAAGGGTGGTTTTTAAGGGTTTAAATTTCGTCTTTTAGCATGTATATTCTTCTTATTCCAATCTTTCAATTATAATTGAAAAATGTCCATAGCATATGTTACCATAGAACTATAATCTACAGAGAGTACCTCTTAGAAACAGTTGTTTGGTAACTAAATTAATAATTTTGTCAGGTTGGCATGAAGTTGAGTTGATTTTGTTAGGTTGGCACCAAGTTGAAGATTGAAATGCATTTATCGCGAAAAAATTGATTGGCCACTGCTACTTCAATCAGAGCTATTCCTGGGAATATTATATCGCCTGATAGCCGAAGCGAGCCCGCTGATCTCATTTTATTACGGGGGTCCAGTCTTGTTAGACGGATATGGCGAGCGAAGCGAGCCTGTTTTTTTACGGGAGTCCAGGGGGCAGAGCCCCCTGCTTAGACGGTTATGGCGAGCGAAGCGAGCCTGACGGCTAGTACAATATAATTCTCAACTATGAATGATTAGAAATGAAACAACAGGCTTAAAGCCCAAAACTGTTCCTTCCTCAACTTTGGATAGAAATTGTCCAAAAATAATAGGTTATGTTTATCACTTCATAAGTTTTGTCCAATTTTGAGTCCAAAATATACATAAACTATACATTATTCACAGTGTTTAAAGTACAACATCATTTCTCAAGTTAATTATCCACAGTTTGTCATCTCTCTCTCTCTCTCTCTTTTCATATTCCAATATTCATATTAATTAAAACTTTTACAATATTTCCATTTATAAATAAACCCTCAGTTTTATCAATGAAATGAATGTTTTGGTAGAGAGTTAGTGGGAAAATTGCTTTTTCATATCATATACAGTTCAATAATTATTTTCCTAGTCTATATTATGTAAATTCATCTATAATTTTGCTGTATTGTAAGCTATTGTATATAAGTGTATAAGCCAGTATATATTGTAATCTACATAAATAAAGTACTCAATCAATCAATCAATCTCTTCCGCTCTTGTGTTGATGGTAAGGATATTATTTTATTTCCTTCTCAGATAGTTGGCCATCACTTGTTGTGACACTGCCAACTCATGTAGTTACATCATAATTATTATCGATACACAAATCGCTTTTGATCTTCATTGTGATTGTTATTTTTTCATACTTTGTACAATTCCTTGAATAACTAGCTTTCATTGTGGACTAGCAGATAACCCGTGCTTCTCAAGGGTCCATTTTAAGACTTGATGAACCGAAAACTTGACGTATTGAGATCTCGAAGAATTTAAAACAGGGTGATAACCATCTTAGGTTAATTAGAAATCTATCTGCAAAATTTCAAGTTAATCAGTCCAGTAGTTCAGACGTGATGATGTGTCGAACATTAGTGTGCTTCCTATCCCGTACGTGTATAAACCAGTTCTTTCCTTTATTATAGTATAAATTAGTGTTATCGGATGGGCACGTTATACCGTCGGTCCCGGCTGAAGTATGACAGTCGTAAGGCCCATTGACGGCTTAAATTATATATTCAGGCGGTGGGACCTTCCCGCAAGGGACTCCCCACCAACAAAAGCCATACGAATTCACTTTACTTTTTAGTGTAATAAATAGAATATATTGTAACTTATAAATAACATGAATGAAGAGCTCTGTTCTAGCTCAATTCAATTCGTTCATCATATTGTCATGATCCTTCTATCATTTTCCATGATCTCTCATCACAATTTATTTGGTTCCTTTTCGATCAATCATTCCAGTTCTATTTTTCTGTTGTTTTTTCTCAATGAAGGATGGTTTATTCTGGGTAGATTGATTCTCTACTTCCCTTCTTAGTGTATAATCAAAATTTTATTTCATATTCACAGTTCGATTCAACAAAATCATCGAGAAATACAGTATCAAAAGCCATTGTAAATATCACGGTAAGATTCTATCGAATTGTGAAGTCGTGATCAACTATTCAATATTCACATTGAATTGATTGAATTTTATAACATTTATCATTTCTTTAATTAATTATTTTGAATCAAATAATGTATAAATACAGTAATCAAAATGTGAAATCCGAAGTAAACTGACAAGTTCAAAAGAGCTCCGTCGATGTGACTGTTGTGAACTCACATTACAACAGTGTTGGCGAGATCAATGGCAGCAATTGTCTGATCCCACTTCAATCTTTCAGCATTGTTTAGATGTGGAATCTTTACTGATATTTATGAGGATCACTGAAAATACAAAGTGAATTTCTAAACATCAGTTTATAGTGAGATCCACATAAAACTGTCACCATTGTTTTAAGTGAGAAGCATTCCATTCATTAATGAGGAATACTGACAATTCCTTGAATAACTAGCTTTCATTGTGGACTAGCAGATAACCCGTGCTTCTCAAGGGTCCATTTTAAGACTTGATGAACCGAAAACTTGACGTATTGAGATCTCGAAGAATTTAAAACAGGGTGATAACCATCTTAGGTTAATTAGAAATCTATCTGCAAAATTTCAAGTTAATCAGTCCAGTAGTTCAGACGTGATGATGCGTCGAACATTAGTGTGCTTCCTATCCCGTACGTGTATAAACCAGTTCTTTCCTTTATTATAGTATAAATTAGTGTTATCGGATGGGCACGTTATACTGTCGGTCCCGGCTGAAGTATGACAGTCGTAAGGCCCATTGACGGCTTAAATTATATATTCAGGCGGTGGGACCTTCCCGCAAGGGACTCCCCACCAACAAAAGCCATACGAATTTACTTTACTTTTTAGTGTAATAAATAGAATATATTGTAACTTATAAATAACATGAATGAAGAGCTCTGTTCTAGCTCAATTCAATTCGTTTATCATATTGTCATGATCCTTCTATCATTTTCCATGATCTCTCATCACAATTTATTTGGTTCCTTTTCGATCAATCATTCCAGTTCTATTTTTCTGTTGTTTTTTCTCAATGAAGGATGGTTTATTCTGGGTAGATTGATTCTCTACTTCCCTTCTTAGTGTATAATCAAAATTTTATTTCATATTCACAGTTCGATTCAACAAAATCATCGAGAAATACAGTATCAAAAGCCATTGTAAATATCACGGTAAAATTCTATCGAATTGTGAAGTCGTGATCAACTATTCAATATTCACATTGAATTGATTGAATTTTATAACATTTATCATTTCTTTAATTAATTATTTTGAATCAAATAATGTATAAATACAGTAATCAAAATGTGAAATCCGAAGTAAACTGACAAGTTCAAAAGAGCTCCGTCGATGTGACTGTTGTGACCTTACATTACAACAGTGTTGGCGAGATCGTCTGATCCCACTTCAATCTTTCAGCATTGTTTAGATGTGGAATCTTTACTGATATTTATGAGGATCACTGAAAATACAAAGTGAATTTCTAAACATCAGTTTATAGTGAGATCCACATAAAACTGTCACCATTGTTTTAAGTGAGAAGCATTGCATTCATTAATGAGGCATACTGACAATTCCATGTTAATCTCGCTAGATCAGTGTATAGTGAGATCTACTATTACTGGCAGCATTGGTTAAATGGGAACAATTGTTGCTATTAATAGGGGGTAACTGACAGTTCAAAACTAGTCTATCTGAAGCAGTTTATAGTGGAATCCAGATCATCTTGTCAGCATTGGTCCAATTGGGAGCATTGCTGTTATGAATGAGGATTACTGACAGTTCAAAATTTATCTGTGTATAGCAGTTTTAGTGAAATTCAGATCATTCTGTCAGCATTGGTTTATTTATTTATTCCATTGACAATTATCACAAATCATAATTATAATAAATATAATATGATTGGGCGAAGACAACAGGCATAGCCCAAAACTGTCTTCTCCCAAATTTTTACAAATAAAAGTTTCAAAAAAGATTAAGGTTAAGATTTCACTTTCACTTCAAAAAGTCCAATTTCCACTTCAAAACTAATGACTAAACTGAACATTTTGAATTTTGATATTTAAAACTGATATTTGATATTAAATATTTAATATTTGATATTTAATGGGAAGCATTGCTGTTATGAATGAAGTTTACTGACAGTTCAAAATTGATCCCTGTATAGCAGTTTATAGTAACATCTAGACCATTCTGTCAGAATTGGTTGGATAGGGGAAGAGTTGCAGTTATTGATGAGGTTTTCTGACAGTTTCAAATGAATCTGAGTTTATAGCGAAGGAAACAGCTTACATTGGAGTGGTAGGACGTCTGATTAATGAGAGGGCAGACTATAATTGAAAGTGGAGAACTGTGGAGCGGGTGTCATGACCCCGTGATCAATGGAGGCTGCTTGCTCCCAAACCCTTGTTATGACGGCGCATTATTTAAAGGAGATGTAAATCTCCTGAATCTCATCCAAATCTGAAGGATCATTATGATGGGAGATTTCTTGAGAGAGAGATATGATTTGGAGGTTCTTGTTGTAGTACATGACGTCATCGTACACTGTTGAGTTCCCCAGGATGTGATTTAAAGGTTCTTGTTGTAGTACATGATGTCATCGTACACTGTTGAGCTCCCCAGGATGTGAATTGAAGGTTCTTGTTGTAGTACATTACGTCATCGTACACTGTTGAGTTCCCCAGGATGTAATTTGGAGTTGTACTACGAAGCCAATGATAGTGTATAGTCTATGTACTATTCTTGCTACAAAGCTTCAAATCATATCCTCTAGTGAGTAACTCTACAGTGTACAGTGAAAATCCTATATTATTCTCTTCAAATTCAACAAGCAGATTCCTTATACTCTCTAGGTAGGAGAAATCTTACACTGTTGAAGAAGAAGTACTGAGTGTATAAGAAGATTACTAGAAAGCTTCAAATCATATCCTCTAGTGAGTAACTCCACAGTGTACAGTGAAAATTCTATATCATTCTCTTCAAATTCAACGAGGAGACTCGAATATTCCTCATCACTACGATGTAGCTTCCTTCAAACTCTCTAGGTAGGAGAAATCCTACACTGTTGGAGAAGAAGTACTGAGTGTATAAGAAGATGTACTAGAAAGCTTCGAATCACATGTTCTAGTGAGGAACTCTACAATGTAAACTACAAGGAGATGTACTATTATCATGAATCACAACTTCTCTAGTGAGGTCCACGTTGTAATGGCAGTGGATAAAGATAGCGGAACAACGTTGCCGATCCTCTGTCTCGTCAATGCCTCCTATGGAGGTAGCTGATACAGGTTTATTGATGTAATAATTATTCATCGTTTAAAATTAAACGTCGTTTAGAATATGCTCGTTTCAAATAGTCAATGATATTTTATTAAGCAAGAAATTATATTCTTGATGAATTCCATAATTGAGATGAAACGTGTTGTTAGTTAATTATTTATTCTACATTGTTAAGAGACTATCTGGCAAGAGAGCAAAGCGAGAAAGAGATAAAGCTATTCGCTTTGTTGAATGATAGACAAGGATAGGAATACCATTGCAAATCAAAAACTGCCATTATAACGTGGACCTCACCATAGGACTGAAGTATAAATCAGAAATGGACGCGTTCTGGGTCTATGGTACTTTTCTAGAAGTTGCATAGTGTTAAATAATTGTATTTAATGGATGATTGAGATTAATATTTTGTTATTGATTTATATTGCTACATTTTTAAAAAGTGAGCAGGCAACGCTGCATAGCTGGAGAAAGATCTGAGAATAAGTTTTGTTATTTGCTAGAAAAAAACGCGGGTAAAAGAAAGGAGACGGGGCCGACGAAAACAATCGATGAACAGGTAGAAGTTCTAGTGGCCTTCAGTGGTCGCCTATTATTATTCAATTTCGACATTTTCGTGGTCTATTGTTAAGGATTTCACTCCGAGGAATGAAGTGTGATTACATTTTCAGCAGTAAACCAGTGGTAGCCTTCAGTGATTGGATCAACACACACATTACTATCGTTTATAAGTACAAATTTAGTCAAACTAAGAACGTATTATTATTTGTTGAGTTCCCCAGGATGTGATTTAAAGGTTCTTGTTGTAGTACATGACGTCATCGTACACTGTTGAGTTCCCCAGGATGTGATTTGAAGGTTCTTGTTGTAGTACATGACGTCATCATACACTGTTGAGTTCCCCAGGATGTGATTTAGAGGTTCTTGTTGTAGTACATGACGTCATCGTACACTGTTGAGTTCCCCAGGATGTGATTTAAAGGTTCTTGTTGTAGTACATGATGTCATAGTACACTGTTGAGGTCCCCAGGATGTGATTTGAAGGTTCTTGTTGTAGTTCATGACGTCATCGTACACTGTTGAGTTCCCCAGGATGTGATTTGAAGTTTCTTGTTGTAGTACATTACGTCATCGTACACTGTTGAGTTCCCCAGGATGTGATTTAAAGGTTCTTGTTGTAGTACATGACGTCATCGTACACTGTTGAGTTCCCCAGGATGTGATTTGAAGGTTCTTGTGGTAGTACATGACGTCATCGTACACAGTTGAGTTCCCCAGGATGTGATTCAAAGGTTCTTGTTGTAGTACATGACGTCATCATACACTGTTAGGTTCCCCAGGATGTGATTTAAAGGTACTTGTTGTAAAGTTTCGATTCTTGTCTTATCCTTATGCGTGCTTCCCCCTCCACAATAGGCAATACTGAAATCAAGTACATCATGAATATCAAACCTTCATATACTGTAGACTACCCTACAGTAATTATATTAACAATATTGGGTAACTATAAGTATATTGTGTAATATAGTTACTGTAGGGTACTCTACTGTAGTGAGGTCCACGTTATAATGGTAGTGCTTGATTAGCAATGGAATGGCTATCCTTGTCTATCATTCAACAAAGCGGATAGCGATATCCCTTTCTCGCTTCGATCTCTTGCCAGATAGTCTCTAAACAATGTAGAATGAATAATCAATTAACAACACATTCCATCTTAATTATGAAAACTCATTACGAAATTATTCAAAAATGAAATTTCTTTTGAAGTATAATTGATTATTCTAAACGGGAATGAACAGTTAATATTACATCAATACACCTGTATCAGCTACCGTCTATGGAAGGCATTGACAAGATGAAGGATCGGCAACGTTGTCCTCCTATCTTCGTCCACTGCCATCGTGGACCTCACCAAAGACGGTGTGATTTGAAGCTTTCTAGTACATCTCTTTGTACATTCTGTATATCCTCTCCAACAGTGTAGGATTCTCGTAACTAGAGAGTTCGAAGGACGCTTCACCCTTGTGATGTGGATTATTATTGATTCTTCTTCTTGAGAGTGAGAGAGTGTGTGTGTAGAGGAGAACAGGCATGGTAGGATAACGGACCAATGGCAGCAAGCCACGCCTCCCAGCTCCCCATACTATCTTCTGATTGGTGGATTGGAATGCCTATTGGTGTGGTTTTCAATTCTGCCGGTAGGTGGCTCTATTTACTTGGTTGTAGCTGTACTCTCGCGATTGCACGTGGAATAGGTCCACTTTCTCCCGTATAGTTGAACAAGTTCGAATAAAAATTATTCTGGAGAGATGGCTGAAATCATCTGTTGGCGCATGAAGAATATGAAGGGTAAGGGTAGCCGTCTAGTTGTCACCCCGACTACTTGACACCTGTTCATTTTTGCCATAGGCGACTACTTGTACCCTCGTAAAAATATACTATTGCCGTCAAGTTGTCCCCCGGCTACTTGACACCTACTGGACCGGAGGTATCAACTAGTCATGACCGTAAACGACAACTCGACACCTCGCACCCTTACGACAGGGTGTCCCCCTGACTAGTTATCACCTCCTCAGAAAGGATACAACTAGACGGGTATGGCTCACGTCTACTTGTCCCCTAAAAACCGGTTTTAAGAGGGGACAAGTAAGCGGGGTGGCACCTAGTCGCGTACCCAAGGGTTACTCCCTCAACACAAATGAGAACTCAGCTGAATGATAAAACACAAACTTTATTCAATTCACTTTCAATGTTCCCTTTTTGTAACCTTGAAAAAAAACGGGTGAGAGATTAAATTTTGTTAGCCAACGAACTCGGTCTGTGTTGAAAGAATGGTTAGAAGAATATGTGTTGAGAGTTTGATTGAAGAAACCTATCGAAAGTAATGATTGTCTATGATGAAAAACTACAAATGGAAAGAACAAATGAACAAATAAAGAATGTACAAATGGACTGAGGCTCTTATCATCAGTAGACTATTAGTCTATGAGCTATTGCTTATGCTAAGCTCGTTCAATATTATTTTACGATGTTTCCTCTTATAGCAAACAATGATTAGGATTTACATAGTCTCTACAAAACGTATTTTGAACTGTAGGTACTGTAAAGCAATCACATTAAATTTTTATTGCACATACATATTTATGTATTTGACAGCGTTGAAGATACAGCGTATATGAAGATGCAGGTTAAGTTGACAGTGGATTGATTAATTGAGTACTTCATTCATGTAGATTACAATATAAACTGACTCACACACTACTAATATACAATAGCTCACAATACAGCAAAATTATAAATGAATTCACATAATATAGACTGAGAAAATGATTATTGAACTGTATATGATATGAAAAAAGCAATATGGAATGACTGTAGATAATATTGTTCTGCATCTACATAAATTGGCGGAGCTTTGGACAAAAGCAATATCCGTTCTTCGGGAAGAATGTTAAAAATATTATCCTTCCCACCAACTTTCTACCAAACTAGAGAGAGATAGAAGAACAGCATTGCCGGTTCCCTGCCTCACTACTGCCTTCCATAGAGGATAGCTGATATTGGTATATCTGATGTAATATCAACTGTTTGTTCTTGCATGAAATAATCAATCATATTTTTTCTTCAATAAATTTGTAAAATTGCAGTGTGTAATTCGAAAATGTGGAAGCGACATATAACCTATCTACATTTAGACTGTTGTATAAATCAGAAATGGAACCGTTTGGGGCCTAAGCCTGTGGTAATTTTCTGGATGTTGTATTGTGTTAAATGGTTGAATAAATAAATAATTGAATTTGAGATGTTTTTTGATATTAATTATATTTTGTGCATTGTTAAAAACCGATCTGACAACGTTGCGGAGGTAGAGGAGGATACCGCTATCTATTTTGTCGAATGATAACCAAGGATATCAACACCAATGTTAATCAAATACTGTCATTATGACGAGCACCTAACTTAGGATTTGATCTATAATAATGTTTCATCTTGTTATGATCAAATATTCGAAGTATAATCACAGAGCACAAAAACGATCTGGCAACGTTGCAGAGCTGGAAAAGGATAGTGCTATCTTCTTTGTCAAATGATAGACAAGAATAGCAAGACCAATTTTTACCAAATACTGTCATTATAACGAGCACCTCACTGCAGGGTTGAGTCTATGATGAGATCATATAGTTTAAATCAAATATTCGAAATATTCCAATAACAGAGCATAATTGACCAAACGAAGTGAAGTCTAAGATTCAAGTCGACGGTTTGGAATTTCTCTCAATGTTCAAATGTTTGAATGGTTTATATGTTGCGCATTTACGGCGAAACGCGGTAATAGATTTTCATGAAATTTGACAGGTATGTTTCTTTTTAATTGCGCGTCGACGTATGTACAAGGTTTTTGGAAATTTTGTATTTCAAGGATAATATAAAAGGAAGAAGGAGCCTCCTTCATACGCCAATATTACCGTAAAAATTAGACTATAGATTTATTCATCATAAATCAGCTGTCTAGTGTACTAGACTATAGTATTAGAATATAGAATTACTCATCATAGATCAGCTGTCTAGTGTACTATAATACTACCCGTTCAAAAACATCGAACATCTTGAAAATGTATCTTTCCATCAACGTTGATAGACAGTTGAGTATAATACTACCCGTTCAAAAACATCGAACATCTACATCCCTGATTAAGCTGATTTACGACTCACACTGGCGCACAAGGAATCTTCCTTTTACCGGTGTTTTTGCCTCACCTACTGTACTTATGCATGTGATCATAAATTGAATCTTCATTTTAGAACTATTGTTTGTAATGTAAAGGATATCATTTCGTTATTATATCTAATTAAATAAATGTATGTATCTTGGTTTAAGTGCAGTAGCATATACTTATATTTATTTTTTGTATTTTATTTTTGGCAAATAAAATTCATTCATTCAATTGTATCTTTCCATCAACGTTGTAGACAGTTGCAGCCAGACCTGATAACAGCGCTCACACTCACATTCCGGGACGACACGTCACGGTACGATAGGACAGAAAGCTCTATATTTATTTAAGATTTTTTCTAGACATTTTAAATTAATAAATTATTTATCAATTTTTGAAAAACATAACAACAGGTCAATGTAACTTACTGAGCGCGAGGTCAACTGTTCACAGAACTACTAGTATAAAAGGAAAAAGGAGCGTCCTTCATACGCCAATATTAGAGTAAAAATCTGGTGTGGCGCACTCACAAAATTTTCTTTGCCGTTATGAAATTTGATCACCTGACGCTAGTGTTCCCGCACATCTCAAGTCAACTACTATTTAAAGATCTGAGCCAGCTGGTGACAGGACAATAACGCTGGAAACACACGAGGTCTGCTATCTCTTCATAGTGAATGATTTAATAGAATCAACAGCTGTTGTCAACAGTTTGCAATTGAAATAATCACATTTTCTCAAATTTCGAGCTCATTTTCAATTTTAGGTAAAACTGTTACTGTACATTAATTGAAGAGATGTTCATGCTCAATCTTTCGCACTTTAAATTATTTGTTTAAATTGTATCTGAAGCCTGATAATTAGAAATCTAGAATCAAACTTTGCATAGATGGGGCGGAGCTCCTCAAATTTCTACAGATATAGGACTTATGGCAGTTGATAGAGCTTATCAATGACTAATTCATGTATGGATTTGATCAAAATCGTTGGAGCCGTTTCCGAGAAAATAGCGAAAAACCCTGTTTTTGACAACATTTTCGCCATTTTTGCCGCCATCTTAAATCGCATTTGATCGAAAATGTTCGTGTCGGATCCTTATAGTGTAAGCACCTTAAGTTCCAAATTTTAAGTCATTACGTTAATTGGGAGATGAGATATCGTGTACACAGACGCACATACACTCATACACACACACACACACACACACATACACATACAGACCAATACCCAAAAACCAGTTTTTTGGACTCAGGGGACCTTGAAACGTATAGAAATTTAGAAATTGGGGTACCTTAATTTTTTTCGGAAAGCAATACTTTCCTTACCTATGGTAATAGGGCAAGGAAAGTAAAAATTAGACTATAGAATTATTCATCATAAATCAGCTGATTAGACAGATGTGTGGAGAAGCCAGTCTATTGCTGTATTTCCATAAGGTCTATAGTTTCAATCAGGTACTTGTGGGTGAGAATACTGCGTGAGGTCCACTGTTCACAGAACTACTAGTATAAAAGGAAAAAGGAGTCTCCTTCATACGCCAATATTAGAGTAAAAATCAGACTATAGAATTATTCCTCATAAATCAGCTGACAAGTGATTAGACAGATGTATGGAGAAGCCAGTCTATTGCTGTATTTCCATAAGGTCTATAGTTTCAATCAGGTACTTGTGGGTGAGAATACTGCGTGAGGTCTACTGTTCACAGAACCACTAGTATAAAAGGAAAAAGGAGCCTCCTCCATACGCCAATATTAGAGTAAAAATCAGACTATAGAATTATTAATCATAAATCAGCTGACAAGTGATTACACAGATGTGTGGAGAAGCCAGTCTATTGCTGTATTCTCATAAGGTCTATAGTTTCAATCAGGTACTTGTGGGTGAGAATACTGCGTGAGGTCTACTGTTCACAAAACCACTAGTATAAAAAGAAAAAGGAGCGCCCTTCATACGCCAATATTGGAGTAAAAATTAGACTATAAAATTATTCATCATAAATCAGCTGACAAGTGATTAGACAGATGTGTGGAGAAGCCAGTCTATTGTTAAGGATTTCACTCCGAGGAATGAAGTGTGATTACATTTTCAGCAGTAAACCAGTGGTAGCCTTCAGTGATTGGATCAACACACACATTACTATCGTTTATAAGTACAAATTTAGTCAAACTAAGAACGTATTATTATTTGTTTCTATAGATTACGTCCTGATACGTCCTTTTATACTTATCCTTACCTCCTATTATATTCAGTGTACATGATGAGACTAAATAGATGAGCACGAACACACGCCATACGATTTCCATAAGCTGATGCTATAATATTATACATATATTCGATTATATGATTATTATATTCATACAAATAAATATAATACGCATATCATCAGCTGATGAATAGCGCACGAGGTGTGTAACCACGAATTGTATGTAACTCAAGTCAGTCTGTATACAGCTTGTGAGCAAATTGAGTTTCATCGAATGAACCATGTGGAATAATTCAATAACAAGTACTTGTACAACATCACTGATCTAGATTCAATAATAAATTTTAGAAAATACAGGTAAGGTGGAAAGTAATAGATGAGTCCCTACCAGCTAAAACTTCCTTCAAGAAAGCACTCAAGGGGCCACTCCGGCCACTAATGAGGGTAATGGAGCGGATTCAGAGGAAAATAGAGTGTGATAGTCGAAAGTTGGAGGATGAACCTTTTTGGAACAATAGCCCAGTGTACAGGTAGTGCGGCCCCATCTCGTTTCTTTAACCCAAAAGCGCTATTTGCTTAGTCAAATGATAAACAAGAATAGCAACACCAATTTTTACCAGATACTGCCATTATAACAAGCACCTCACTGAAGGACTAAATCTATGATATGGTTCATCTAGTTTGAATCAAATATTCGAAATCTTCCATCACAGAGCATAATATTTGGACACACACATACCTTTTATCCGATCGATAATGACGTATTCTTCGTTAGGTTCGTACATTTCGCATGCAACTGACACCACAGACTAACAGGCCAAATCCTATAGGTACCACTCACTAAAATACTAATTGCGAAGCCTTTCATGGTTGAAAATCTCTCTTCCCATAACAAAAATTATCTCAAACTTTCAGCATTGTTCAAATGGCAAACATTGGTGTTGATCTCAAAGAATACTGTCACTTCATAGACTCATCTGGAGATGTCAGCAATGTTTATAAACAGTATCAATGTTTTCCATTCAACTGAAGCTGACAGTTTAAGGAGAATCTTGGTGCAATTTCACGCATCACTAGACGTCAAACAATATAATATTGGTGTTGTCTTCTTCCTCCTGAAGTGGGATTCAGTTGAAAGTGTCAGAGTTCTTTATGAATATCATCATTGCTTTTCTTTGAACCTGTGTTGACAGTCAAAGATAAATTTCTCTATAATAACAATAATAATAATAATAATAATATTAAAATTTACGTTAAATTTATATGGTTAAAAGTACGTTCATGGTTAAATTTACGTTAAAAACTACTAGCAAAGAGTAACGGAAATTATACTTACTTATCTATACATTTTTAAACTCTACTTACTCATAAACTGTAAACTATTTACTTTTAAACTATACAATCACTTATAAACTATACATACTTATGATTAACTTCATCTCTGCTACTAGCAAAGCCTCAGGCCCCGTTCGCACATTGATCCTTGTTCGTACGGTATTTTGCAGTCCTTATCCTATACTATTGAACGAGCAATTTCTGTTTATATATATGTTTGTATTATACCGGATCTCGAAAACGGCTTTAACGATTCTCACGAAAATCAGAACATAGTAGGTTTATGATATGAAAATTCGATTGCACTAGGTCTCATCCCTGGGAAAACTCGCTGAAGAACATTAAACAGATAATTGAAATTCATCCTTGGAGAAGGATGTAAATAATAATAATTATTTCGTATTCTGTTGATGATGGAAGTGAGTGAGTCAAAATTATGACTCAGCTGTTGAACTTTTTTAATCATTCAATCAGGTGCCGGTTCCAAAAAAGCCGGGTTATTTTCAATCCTGATTAATTCCAGTAGAACCATCTTCTCGAAATGGTGTTCTCTGATTTGGTTCACGTGAAATTATTCAGGATTAAAATTTAACCGGCTTTTGTGCAACCGGGCCTTTGTGAGGAGAATTTTTGCATTTATCTGGGAATTAATCTCAATTCACTGTGATTAGATAGAAAATTTCTGTATGAACTATGCATATTATTATAATTTCTTTTTTCGAAATAAATTGTTCATGCTTTTGTACTATAGAGTGAAGCTCGGTCCCCGATATTAAATTCTATTAGATTGAACAAATGATATTTTTGTCAAGTTCTGTTTAATCTAATAGAATTCATAAAGACGGCAAAATATCGTACGAACAAAAACCGATGTATGTTGCTAAGGGAACATTTAATCTATGCTACTATAGTTAGGTTCACGTTATAATGGTAGTATTTGATTAACATTGCTGTTGCTATCCTTGTCTATCATTCGACAAAGTTGATGGCATCATCCTTTTCTAGCTCTGCAACGTTACCAGATCAGTTTTAACAATGTGGAATTATAATAAACAAAATATTCAATCTTTATAATGGAAAAAAAATTTTGAATAATTGAAAAATATTTTTCTTGGTAATTGATGTTAAGATGATTATTCCAGACAATAACAGTTGATATTACATCGGATATACCAGCACTAGCTACCATCTATAGAAGGCAGTGACAAGGAAGTGAACTGTTGTATCTAGTTTATTAGTAAAATTCTGGATAAGTAATGTTTGAACAAATCTAAAACATTCACATGTTTAAAAAACATAAAACATTTTGAATAAATGTTTTCCAATTCATTTTCATTGATTCTACTGATGTGACCAAATCCATTCCAGGATTAGAAATAATTTTCGTCGTCGTCTTCCTACAAGGTTTAGGCAATTTGCCTGTTCCGACTTCAAACTCACCATCACATCCATCTTTTACAGGGTGAAATGATACCTTCCATTTTTTAAGGATTATAGAAATAATTCTATAACTTACAATCCTCAATTCAGTTGATAAATCTACAGAGAATAAATTCTCTTGTCCTACCAATTCTATCTAAAATTTTTGCAGAGTTTTACATCTGTATTTCGTATGATGCTCACATTATCTCCCCACATCTATTGTTCCACTCAAGAATCAAGTAATCTGCATCAACAAACTCATTCAAACCAATCACCGATCATTAGGCAATAATTCAACAATCAATCATCATCAGCCTATTCAATCCTGACATCAATGGATGATAATGGACAGACAATCATAAATCACACATGTCTGCACCTTAATGGATGTCTCCAGCCTTATATTACACCCACAATATCTATATCCAAATGGAGTATGAAGTACGTACCTATATATAAACACTCATACGTTCACATTACCCTCTGAATACCCAATATCAGACACCGAGCTTCGCTCGTAATTTATTTATTGATAAACAGAACATAATTCGTTTAAATTATTGGGGAAGTACTAACAGGCACAGCCCAAAACGGTGTCTTCCCCGAATTTTGATTTATACACTTTAAATGTTCCAAAAAGTAGGTTAGATATGATCCATACACTTGAATTCAGGTCCAATTTTTAGTCAAAACATAGAAAAAACAGGAATGTTTCAATTTAGATTGTCTACAAACCAAATTGAATAACAAAATAAAACTCACTAATCACTTAAAACTGTAAAATAATTATTAACTTTGAAAATTCTGATATAGTCTACTCATATTTTGAATGATATACCATGTCATCTCAACCACGGTAAATAGAAGAAAAATACCGTGATCTCAACCAATCAGACATGTTGATCAAGTTGATTAAAATTTCTAGATAATCGTGAGATCAGCTAGATGATCCCACACACACATGCACTAGTTCACTCTCCCATTACAGTATCGAAAGACGACAAAATTTCCAGCTGTTTTTCCAAGGACGTATACATCCTTTTGATGTTCTTCAGCGAGTTATCAATTTACTTTTAAAATGAAAAAAACTTCGTTTTCAAACCTTTTTCAAATGAGAAGGTGCTAACGTGATACATGATTTCGATATATATATATATATATATATATATATATATAGCACATAACAGAAGACACTTTAAAGTTTGTAATATAAATTAAAACTTAAAACTTGAAATCTTACATTAGAAACGGGGGAAATTTTCGGAGACTGTGTCTCCATTCTCAACCGACTGTTGATCGGAGACAGAAAGGAGATAGAAAGGAGACACAATCTCCGAAAATTTCCCCCATTTCTAATGTAAGTTTTTAAGTGTTTTCAATCTATTTATATCGTGTCTCCAGTTTTAATATAAATATATATATAAATATATATATATATATATATATATAATATATATATATATATATCTGAATGGAGTACATACCTACATATTGAACTTATTACACCTTACCTTCAATACCTAAATCTGAATGGAGTACCTATTTTACCTAAATATATATACACTCATACGTTAACGCATCTATGAACTTACCCGATCATGAGTAATAGAATGGGATGTGGGACTTTACTTGAAGCACATATCTAACAGAGATCTAGCACAGATCACAGTCTATGCTTGAAGTCAGTCATCTGGTCCCGAAGGCAAATCAGCTGTCAACAATGATCGCCGCCAAACAAAAGACTGGCCATGCCAATTAATCAGGCCTCAGATGACGTAATCAATGCTGGTCTCCCAGGATTGTGTGATCAATGAATGAATGAATGACAGCCATAGTTGTGTCACTCACACAAAACCCGACTGGACCAGTTCACACGAGTCCACTAATTTCTGCACGTGACAATCGAAATTCACGTCATACTGTCAGCATCGTTTGTATGGAAAGCATTGATGTTTCCTATAATGGATTCTGAATATAAAAAATCAGGTGTGGTACACTCACACAACTTTCCTTGCTCATTGATCTATAAGACTCATTCTTAAAAGAGGATAATTTCGGGGAATAACATTATTTTTTGTGTAGTTGAGAAGTTGATATTGTGGTAATTATTCATATTGAAAGAAAAAGACTAAGAAATTGTCGAAAAACCACTGATTTATTGATAATTAGAAAGACCGGTTCCGGTTATAACACCATTGTCAATCTCTGATAAACTAAAACTAAATACAAGAGCAGCAGAATTTATACTAGTAGGCGAGTACTGCTATTAGTCGAGGGCATGAACGAGGGTTAATAACATAATGCCCATTGGCGGCTAAATAATTAAAACTATGATTATACTATTGTTATTGTTCTCAGAGTACATTTTCCTCTGTTTGAATTATGAAATTTGAGGATTTTTTAAAAGTTGTCGAAACAGCTGTTCTACAAATAAAATATCGACATGTGTTCTTTTGAATAAACTGCTCTACCTACCCAAAGTTAGTAGACAGAAGGTTGGTCACTCATCTATAGTATTTTCGTTGACATGCAATTGCAGTGGGGGAACTGCAGTCGTGACGTAGGCTGTAGTACAAAGTAGGCAGAATATCGCATTCTTGAAAATCATATATAGTGTCGTATAGTCAAATTATAAAACACAAACATTTTCTGACATGCAAACTTTCTGTTTCTGCTTTACAATAATTATCAAAACATTAAATGTTGATAATAATAATAATAATAATAAAGTTGTTAAATTTTGAATAATACAAGCATTTTGCCATATAAAAGCAAAAACCCCAGCTCCTAACCTTCCCTTTCAAACCCTTAAGGTTTCTTCATCTTCTGGGTCGTGTTTATATTTTGTAGTTTGGCTATACATCAGCTTGTGAATTTCGGGGATGAGATATTTTGATTCTCGTAGAACATGTGCTCCATACCAGCATGTGTTCAGTGCATTTACAATGAATGAAATCATAGCCACCTCTAATGATGAAATTCATCGGATTTATTGGGATCGGTTTATCGGTTTATTGCGATGCATTGGTTTATCAATATTTTTTAAGGGTTAATCTGAAATTATAATAGTATAACGTTGTCTACTAACGCTTTTCCAGCTTATTAAATTTTTCGTGTCACGTTTTTAGATTCTTGAAAAACTTTCAACTTCATGTTATTCATACAAGTTGAATGAACTTGAAATATTAAACAACATCATTAGAATCGGTGATTCATTCGCTATAAGAATGGAGAATTTTTAAGTTCTAGGTCAATCTTGAGGAGATTAAACGACGATATATTTGAAGATACAGTGAATAAACTGTATGCTCAGTGTAGTTACTCTATCACATTTTTACTACACGTGACGTCTCACTGGCGTTCCCCCCACCACTTTGAATCATACACCTGTGAGTGGACAACCTTTTGTCTACTAACGTTGCTACCTACCTACCTCACACACGAGAAGGAGGTTACAAAGTCAATTTCTCAGGGAT
Source organism: Nilaparvata lugens (assembly GCF_014356525.2). Classification (NCBI taxonomy): domain Eukaryota; kingdom Metazoa; phylum Arthropoda; class Insecta; order Hemiptera; family Delphacidae; genus Nilaparvata; species Nilaparvata lugens. The sequence continues at coordinate 4,187,725 of NC_052507.1, forward strand.
GAGGTGGACCCCCTGTTAGTTTACTAGGAAGAAGACTCATGCCAGTGAATAGAGCTGATACATAACTATACAAGGTATGAATTTGAAATAATCAGTCAAGTCATTTTTGAGAAAATCGTGATAGAAATTTAACAAAATTCATTCTTCTCAGGAATATTACGGAGCTCCTGCAATTTTCCCAGAAATGAGACTCATGTCAGTTGATAGGGCTTATAAATAGCTATCTAGGGTATGAGTTTGAAGAAAATCGTTAGAGCCGTATTCGAGAAAACCGTGAAAAATATGGTCTTTTAGTCATTATCCGCCATTTTTAATTGAATTTTATTGAAATTCTTATTAGAAATTTAACAAAATTCATTCTTCTCAGGAATATTACGTAGCTCCAGCAATTTTCCCAGAAATGAGACTCATGTCAGTTGATAGGGCTTATAAATAGCTATCTAGGGTATGAGTTTGAAGAAAATCGTTAGAGCCTTATTCGAGAAAACCGTGAAAAATATGGTCTTTCAGTCATCATCCGCCATTTTTTCCGCCATTTTAAATTGAATTTTATTGAACTTCTTATTAGAAATTTAACAAAATTCATTCTTCTCAGGAATATTACGTAGCTCCTGCAATTTTCCCAGAAATGAGACTCATGTCAGTTGATAGGGCTTATAAATAGCTATCTAGGTTATGAGTTTGAAGAAAATCGTTAGAGCCTTATTCGAGAAAACCGTGAAAAATATGGTCTTTTAGTCATTATCCGCCATTTTAAATTGAATTTTATTGAACTTCATATTAGAAATTTAACAAAATTCATTCTTCTCAGGAATATTACGGAGCTCCTGCAATTTTCCCAGAAATGAGACTGATGTCAGTTGATAGGGCTTATAAAATGATAATAGCTATCTAGGGTATGAGTTTGAAGAAAATGGTTAGAGACTTATTCGAGAAAACCGTGAAAAATATGGTCTTTTAGTCATCATCCGCCATTTTTTCCGCCATTTTAAATTGAATTTTATAGAACTTCTTATTAGAAATTCAACAAAATTCATTCTTCTCAGGAATATTACGGAGCTCCTGCAATTTTCCCAGATATGAGACTGATGTCAGTTGATAGGGCTTATAAATAGCTATCTAGGGTATGAGTTTGAAGAAAATCGTTGGAGCCGTTTCCAAGAAAACCTTGAAAAATATGGTCTTTTAGTCATTATCCGCCATTTTTTCCGCCATTTTAAATTGAATTTTATTGAAATTCTTATAAGAAACTAGCCGTCAGGCTCGCTTCGCTCGCCATATCCGTCTAGCAAGGGGGCTCCGCCCCCTGGACCCCCGACTGGATCGTTCAAGAATGAGATCAGCAGGCTCGCTTCGCTCGCCTGCATTTTTTATTCGAGCATTTTTATCATATGTTAGGACAATCCAGTCGGGGAACCAGACTAAACGTCTGGCTAAACGGATATGGCGAGCGAAGCGAGCCTGATGGATAGTAATATAAAATTCCCAGGATTGAAGTAGCAGTGCCCAATCAATTTTTCCGCGATAAATGCATTTAAATCTTCAACTTGGTGCCAACCTAACAAAGTCAACTCGACTTAATGCCAACCTGACAAAATTATAAATTTAGTTGCCAGTTAACAACTGTTTCGAAGGGATTGGGAGAAGAAGAATATACATACTAAAAGACGAACTTTAAACCCTCAAAAACAACCCATAGAGTTAAAATATTGCCAAAAGATTTCTTAGTGCGCCTCTATAGGGCCAACTGAACATACCTACCAAATTTGAACGTTTTTGGTCCGGTAGATTTTTAGTTCTGCGAGTGAGTGAGTAAGTGAGTGAGTGAGTCAGTCAGTCAGTCAGTGAGTAAGTGCCATTTCGCTTTTATATATATAGATCAGTGAGTAAGTGCATTTCGCTTTTATATATATATATATATATATATATATTATATATATATATATATATATATATATATATAGATTTAACAAAATTCATTCTTCTCAGGAATATTACGGAGCTCCTGCAATTTTCCCAGAAATGAGACTCATGTCAGTTGATAGGACTTATAAATAGCTATCTAGGGTATGAAGAGAATGGTTAGAGCCTTATTCGAGAAAACCGTGAAAAATATGGTCTTTTAGTCATTATCCGCCATTTTTTCAGCCATTTTAAATTGAATTTTATAGAACTTCTTATTAGAAATTCAACAAAATTCATTCTTCTCAGGAATATTACGGAGCTCCTGCAATTTTCCCAGAAATGAGACTCATGTCAGTTGATAGGACTTATAAATAGCTATCTAGGGTATGAGTTTGAAGAAAATTGTTGGAGCCGTTTTCGAGAAAACCGTGAAAAATATGGTTTTTTAGCCATTATCCGCCATTTTTTCCGCCATTTTGAATTGATTTTTATTGAATTTCTTATTGTCAGATCCTCATGGTATGATGACCTTAAGTTTGAGATTTCAAGTCAATCGGTTAATTAGGAATGGAGTTATCGTGTTCACAGACACACACACACACACACACACACACACACACACCACACACACACACAGACCAACACCCAAAAATCATGTTTTTGGACTCAGGGGAACTTGAGACGTATAGAAAACATGAAACTAGGGTACCTTAATTTTTTTTGGAAAGCAATACTTTCCTTGCCCTATTACCATAGGTAATACTTGCCCTATTACCATAGGTAAGGAAAGTATTGCTTTACAAAAAAATTTAAGGTACCCTAATTTCATGTTTTCTATACGTTTCATTACTTTCCTTGCCCTATTACCATAGGTAAGGAAAGTATACCTATGGTAATAGGGCAAGGAAAGTGATGAAACGTATAGAAAACATGAAATTAGGGTACCTTAAATTTTTTTGGAAAGCAATACTTTTGGAAAGTAAAAATCTGAATGTCAAGCTCTGATATTATCCTCTCATAGTGAGATTGATTTTGTAGTGTCAGCATTAGTTAAATGAGACGCATTGATGCTGTTTACGATGAATGCTGACAGTTTAGAGTGGATAGGTGATCGACAATTGAGCGCTAATGTAGTGTAAACTTGTATTGAGCTGTGTTCACAATACTGATTGCTCAGATGGACGGTTGGTTCAATTATCATTTGGCAGCATCACGTGATGTGGTCACGAATAAGGAGCATTGTGACCTAAATATCAATCACAATGTGGCTACATGCTTTTCTAGATGGATGAAGTTAGATTTTTATGGAAATTCCAAACCTAAAAATTGACGATTTTGAGCAATCAATTTTCTTCCCATTCAAATTCAAACTCAAACTAGCGATTAATAACAATTCAAATCCTAGCTTAAACTAACGATTCATTACAGTTTAAATTCAAACCTGAACTAACGATTCATAACAATTCATTTTTTGTGTAGTTGAGAAGTTGATATTGTGGTGATTATTCATATTGAATGAAAAAGCCTAAGAAATTGTCAAAAAACCACAGATTTATTGATACTTAGAAAGACCGGTTTCGGTTGTTACACCATTGTCAATTTCTGATAAACCTCTGATAAATCTCTGATATTACAGGTACATATAACAATAGAAAGACTATTTTCTATAAAAATAGAAAACTGTTACATGTGTAACAATAGAAAGACCGGTTTCTGTTATTACACCATTGTCAATCTCTGATAAACCTCTGATATTACAGGTTTATCAGAGATTGACAATGGTGTAATAACCGAAACCGGTCTTTCTAAGTATCAATAAATCTGTGGTTTTTTGACAATTTATTAGTCTTCTTCATTCAACATAACAATTCAATTTATGACAATTCAAAATCAAACATAAACCAACGATTCATATCAATTCAATTCATGTCAATTTTAAATTCAGAACTGAACTAACAATCTAATCTATGGCGATCCGAATCCAAACCTTAACTAATGCTTAACTGACGATCCGTGACGATTCAATTTGGTGAACTCTTATCTTTAGTTAGGTAGAGAGTTTTAGTAGAGAGTTACTGAGAATGATATTTGAATATTCTTTCCGAAGAATGGACATCGATAAGTCCAAAGCTCCGCCAATTTATGTAGATGTATATAACAATATTATCTATAGTTATTCCAAATTGCTTTTTTCATATTGTCACCTGGTCATATGGGACATATATATGAATCATATATTTATCTCATATTGATCAGGATTTCAGAGTTTTAATTCAGAAAAGTTTAATGAACAGTGTTTTTGTCTTTGAACAATTTTTGTCATCGACAGAAAGATTGTTTATTTCATTTGTTATCAAAATTATTGTAACTTCTCTTTTTGTTTTTAATAACAAACGTGCCGCTTGTGCGACAGATAAAATATGTACTGAAATGGCTTCCATGTTTGGCATTAACTGAGTTATATTTTATATTATAGTTTTAATTTAGAAAAGTTTAATGAACAGTGTTTTTGTCTTTGAAAAATTTTTGTCATCGACAGAAAGATTGTTTATTTCATTTGTTATCAAAATTATTGTAGCTTCTCTTTTTGTTTTCAATAACAAACGTGCCGCTTGTGCGACAGATAAAATATGTACTGAAATGGCTTCCATGTTTGGCATTGACTGAGTTATATTTAATACCCAAAATTTTACTTTTGGGTGTGTTGTGTGTGAGCTCGTTCGTTAGGACTGTAAGTAAAGTCCGGCTGTTTTGGTGAAGGGGATAGATTTTGTTCTTGTTTTATAATACAGTTTTCCTGTCACAGTTCGGGCAGTTTAAAGAGAATTGTATTATTGAATAAGAGGGGATCTGAACCCTCTTCATTAGATCAGTTATTTTGATTTCTAATTAATAATTAACGTCGCGTTTCAACCAGTGGATGCCAAATTGGGAAGCCATTTTCATAAAGGTAGGTGACTACTGAGTCATTGTTTTAAATTTTTCATAACCACAACAAATGAATCTTCACTAGCAGCAAAGCGAGTAGCCCTTGAAATATTCATCTGATTATTATTATTTTCAATTATAATTCTAATTTTGTACAAATAATTTATTGTTTTGTTTTAAATATCAAAAACCTGTACGATCTTTTCTTGTGGTTTTTTTCTTCATTATCCCACGCTTACATATTTGGCGAAGCCATATTTTGCTTACAATATCATATACAATGAATTAGTTCAATGATTATTTTCTAAGTCTAGATTACGTGAATTCATCCATAATTGTGGTGTATTGTAAGCTATTGTATATAAGTGTATAAGCCAGTATATATTGTAATCTATATAGATAAAGTACTCAATGAATCAATCAATCATGCGAGACAACTATATTCTCCAAAAATACTTCCACATTACTCTAGTTAATTACCTAATTACTCTTTCTTACATGAAATAAATCCTCCACAGTGATAATGTACAATTTATTCCATCCATGGATAACATACAATTTATACCGAATAGAGAGACTGGATAATGACGAACCACAGATTAATTCAAAATCGAAATACCGGTTTCGGATGCTAAACCATTATCAATCTCTGGTAAACTTGAACTAGCAGTATTTGAAAAAAATATATAATTAAAATGTAATATAATGTTTTTGTGATTTTTATCGCTTCAAATTTATCAAGTTTTTTAATATTTTTCAACCGAGATACAAAATTTTTAGTATAATGCATATTTGGACTGTAAATTTTTGTGATCTTTATAAAAGTGTTTTCATAACCTCATTTGGACTATTTTTATCAAAATTAGGGAGAGGAACAGTTTTGGGTTTATCCTGTTGATTCTCTCCCAATCATTAATTTGATGTTGTGATTAAAGAATGTGATAAATGTAATAAATGTAATAAATATTAATGAATATACAACTGTCGAGCACTTTGATTGGTGAAAGGCGTTACCTATCAAGGTGAATGTCTGGCATTGGCTTAGACAAGCTCCTCCCCTAATTAGTGGTTCATACAACCGCTTGACTAGATCAATAGCAGACGTTTAACTTGATAGGTAACGCCTTTCACTAATAACAGTGCTATCATTCAATTTATTCAATTTCAATTTCAATTCACGATACAAAGCACAAGATACATAGACAACATATCTAAAAACAGATTTGTGAATATTTTCCCCACATAGACGGATCTGTGTGTGGGGAATGAGTAACAGTACAAGAAGTAGCCTAAAATAAAATAATAATCAGTATAATATATCTATTTATATATATGAAAGATAATAATAATAATAATAATACGAAAGAAAAATCCTATCAGTAATGCTAAGTCATTAGTATGAATTATTGCTCAGTTAATTAATTGAGAACTAATATTGAAGCTCATTTCTGAATCAAGCTCAAGAGAAATTCACAGGCCGCAAACAGTGTAAAAATGCCAAACCACAACAATAAGAATACTATATCAACATAACTGATGAAGTGAGCTTTAATCGAGTTTTAATCCGTGGAGGAATTTATTGCTGCTATGGATTCGCCTGGTCAGAGAGCCACACGCGGACAGAGAATGGTCCCAGAAAAACGCGGCCCATATTTCTAGCGGAATCACCAGCTTTGTAATAGAAAACTACATAAATCACACAAGCCGCTCCTAATCCAGAGCCTCTTCACAGGAGGCTCCCTTTACAAGGGTTTGTATGAGTGTGTTTCTATGTGTATTTAGTTGGTGAACGTGTTTGTATGTGTATTCAGTTGATGTGTGTGTTCAGTTTTTGTTTGTGTGTGTGTGTGGGGTTTAGGAGGTAAAAATTGCTAATCCCGATCTCCCGACGACCCTAGAAGGGAAAATTATGGAGCCGGCTGTCCTGGGGGGATGTGGAAAGTGAAAATCCCGTTGAGCCGACTGTTGTTGAATCCCCAAGGATTTGCCCTTTTGTGACAGCTGGTCTAATGAGATACAGCAGACTGTCGGGATGATTTCTGCTACACTGAGTATCCCTTGGAACTGTCAGTGTTTCTCATAAGTGGGATGAATGATCCTCATTTAACCAATGCTGACAGGGTGAAATTGATATCGCACTATGGCTTCGGTACTTAAACTGTCACTATTTCTCATGGATAACCTGAAGTTTTCTAATTCAAATACTGCTGTCAGCTTACATGAATCTCAGTTTGGCTGCCACACTTCTAATGCTGTCATAATTCCTTGTGGATAAGCTGAATGCCTCTAATTCAAACAATGATGACAGTTTGAAATGAATATCTCACTATAGCTTCCGCACTTCGAATACTGTCACTATTCCTTATAGATAACCTGAACTGTTCTAGTTCAATCAATTATGACAGATTGAAATGAATTTCCGTATAATGGCTGCCACACATTGGATACTGTCATCATTCCTTATAGATAACATTAACTGTTCTAATTTGAACAATTCTGACAGTTTGAAGTGAATATCTGACTGTAGAACTGCCACATAGATATCGCTTTCTGACAGGCTCGGCTTTGCTGGATGTGTGGGGACACATTTGTGCAATCAATTGAGCATTGCTTCCCGCTTGAATATTATCAACCCTCAAGCTGAGCGTAGACCGGTTAGTCAAGACAAGACTAGTCACGTTGAGTCACGTTTAGTCACAATACTTCACATAGTTGCTTATGAAGACATGTCTAATTGCAATGACTAATCAGTGTGTGTTGCGCCATAAGCAACTATGTGAAGTATTGTGTCTGATCATGTCTTGTCTTCTCTTGACTAACTGGTGTGTGCTTAGCCTTAGGCTGGGCACACACCGATCAGTCAAGACAAGACTAGTCACGTTTAGTCACAATATTTCACATTGTTTCTTATGACGCAACTCACACTGATTATTCATTGCAATTAGACATGACTCCATAAGCAACTATGTGAAGTATTGTGACTAAATGTGACCAGTCTTGTCTTGACTTATCGGTGTGTGCCCAGCCTGAGGGTTGATAATATTCACCTTAGGCTGAGCGTTCACCGGTTAGTCAAGACAAGACAAGACTAGTCACGTTCAGTCACAATACTTCACATAGTTGCTTATGGAGTCATGTCTAATTGCAATGACTAATCAGTGTGAGTTGCGTCACATGCAGCTATGTGAAGTATAGTGACTAAACGTGACTGATCATGTCTTGTCTTGTCTAGACTAACTTGTGTGCGTCTAGCCTTATTCTTCTCGAAGCTCTCGTGAGTTGTAGCATTATTATAGGCCTACACTTGATAATGTTGGAGTCCTATACTATTAAACGAGCAATTTCTGTTTATATGTTTAGATGTTTGGATGTTCAGATGTTTAGATGTTTAAATGTTTAGATGTTTATATGTTTGTATTTCACCGGATCTCGAAAACGGCTCTAACGATTCTCACGAAATTTAGAACATAGTAGGTTTATAATATAAAGATTCGATTGCACTAGTTCTCATCCCTGGAAAAACTCGCTGAAGGACATTAAAAGGATAATTCATCCTGGGAAGAACAGATTTCGTCGTCTGTCGATAACAGAAGATGCTGTGCCTGTGTGGGAGATCAGCTGTGTAATCATTCAAACAGCTTACCGTATTTCGCGAGAAATATTATCTAGAAATTTTAATAGACTCCATCAAAATAGTCTGATTTGTTGACATGACATGGTTTGTCACTCTAAATTAGAGTATATCATAATATTCAAAGTTAATCATTATTTTACAGTTTTAAGTGATTTTACAGTTTTTCAATTTGGTTTGTAAACAATCTAGATTAGAACTTTTCTGTTTTTGAATATTTTGACTGAAAATTGGACCTGGATTCAAGTGTATGAAACATAACCTACTTTTTGGACCATCTATAGTGTATAAATCAAAATTCGGGGAAGAGACACTTTTGGGCTGTGCCTGTTTGTTCTTCCCCAATCATTTTGAAAAATTGTGCTCTGTTTATCAATAAATAAATAACGAGCGCAGCTCGGCGCCCCGATATTTACATTAATCGGAGCCAAAGTTAAGTTGATTTTGTTCATTGTTGATGCAAACGATTTTGTTTTGATCGACTTTCACGTTAGTTTGTTGAACCTTTTGAGTCTGCTTCCACAGCAAAGCGATCAATCTTGCCTGCTGGATCATAAAATTTATCTCCCATTCATTCTTGATACAATCGACCAGATTTATGTATACCTTTCTTTTTCTTATGTTACCATGTTACAGTCAATCGTAAAGCAAGTGACAATCCCGCCATCACTTAGAGACGTCGCCAGCCACTAACCGACATTTATTGGATTCTTGTCGTCACAAGTGACATGCACATGTCACTGAACTGAAGAATTTTCAATTAATTAAACTGAGAAAACTAACTGAACTGAGAGAAAACTGAAAATTCCTGAGTCAGCTCTCGACTGAAGATCAACTGAACTTATATATATAGTGAGGTATATATAGTTATAATGGAGGTTATATAGAGGTATATATAGTTATAATGGCAGTGTTTTATTAGCAATACCATTGCTAATCGAACACTGTATGGATAAACGCTGCTGATTTTTACTCCAGTTTCAGTTCACTAGAGATTGATTATGGTGTAACAACCGGAACTGGTATTTCGATTTTTAGTCCTCGTTGGTCACAGTCACTCCAAGGAAAATAATATTATACTCTATAGAATATTGACTATTATTCTCTTCTTCTCTAGAAGAACAACGTTACTGAGAAGTGAGATAGAAATATCATTGGAAGAATCAGTTCACAGATTATATTCATCTATAAGAAGAACGTTACTGAGAAGTGAGATAAAAATATTATCAGAAGAATCAGTTCACAGATTAATTAAAAACTTTTCGAATTGTGCCCCAGGTTATAGAAAGAATCAGTAGCTTCCATCTGTTCAAGCTCTATCCATCTGTTCAACAATATTCTATCGCAACAATGGACGCTAACTTGATCAATTCATTAAAAAAGATTTATTCATTCCTCTCTCAATAAGAGAAAGAGTAGAAGAGTATTTGGAACGAATTTCTATCATCGAGTTCTATGATGAAATTGTTGAGTTCGATACTTTCGAATCGATCTTGAATGACTGAATTAGATACTTGATAGAGAATTCAATCCTTCAGAGTTTGATACGTCAAATATTCGTTCTATTCTTCTAAAAATAATCAGTAGGCCTGATTTTCAGGATATTCGTTAATGCAAAATCGACTAGCAAATGATGGCGGTCAGACAAACTCATGTTCTACAGAACATCAGAAAGAAATTGAAAATCATAATAATACTGTATATGGAGACATCATTTGAGACTCATGAGCTTATAGGCTATGTGTGGTGTATCTGCCATATGCTAAATAAATAAGACAGGACATATTCTGGACAAATTCTCTTGTACAGTAGGCTATGATGAGGTAATTATATTTTTCGATATTGTAGGAATATTCCAACTCAAAATTGTCAAGAATTCAGAGACCCATTGATAATTACTTTCATATTCACCAACATTGAATAATAAATTTAAGACAGTGTAAATGATATCAATAGAATTTAAACGACGTATTTGATCTTCTAAAATTGAAATATGTCATTCTTACAATAATTTTGTAACCTTATGAAAATATAATAATTGCGTAATCTTATCTGAATTAGGTAGAGGAATAGCACAAGGTTACCTTATTTTTTCTCTCCCTATCAATTTTGATGATGTAGCTGTTGTATGAATCAATAAATAATCAATCAATCAATTGAGAAACGTGCTTGTCAACCAGTGACTGGAAAACAGTTCTCATTATAGCAGATTCCAATTTGATTGAATTGAACCTTGATTGGGATATGAAGACAAAGTTTGCTATAGTAAATCTACTTACTCCAAGTCACCAACACGTACTGAAATGCATGGATTCGCTACCTGAAATCCAAAAACAAAATATATGAGTTCAAAAGTTGAAACAGTTTTGTCATAACAGAATATTCTCCAATGTTTTCATCCGGTTGCACTGAATTCAGTTAACTTTAAATCCAAATCAAATGCAACGATGAACAATCAATCAGAATAGCCTTCTTCATAGAAAAACCTTTTCTCGTGGAATTTAATCATGATTAAATTTAACAGACTTTTGAGCAAACGGGTCTTAGACTTCAACATTAGACTTTTTTAAGAACATTCTCATATTTTAATTTTCCAATACTTATCATGAATCTTCTCATTTCCATGGTTAATAAGGCTTTTATAATTCACAGATATAGTAACACTATTTGAATTACAGATCCATTTTGACCGTTTAGTTTTCATAATTCATGTAAAGTTGCACTCACATTATAAGAATTTTAGTTGTGGGAGCGAAATCACAAATCTTTGTTTAATGCCAAGTTCTTTGTATTCATGAACAAAATTTTAGTTCATTTGTTGATGGAATTTTAGTTAATTTGTTTACATTACTTGTGCGAACAAAGCTAGAACGTCATCAGATAGAATCCACAACTGACTGTGCTTCTGATACGATATACTACTCTGAAAAATTGATGTATTGATACTGAGGCTCCAACACAAAACAGCATTTTGCCTTTTTCATTTCGATGGAGATTCAGGGATTCAAATGGATTGTACCCTAGGATCTTTCTGAAGAACTTGTTCCTGTAAATCTTGATATTGAGCCTGAATAATTCATACTTGGTAGTCAGATCGTACCACGAATAATAACGCATGGTGTATCGTTTGTATGGAATGGGATTGATTTTATTGAAAAGAAAAAACATATATTGTTAAACGACAGATTTATTAAAAAACGAGATACCGGTATCATTTGTAGCACCATCCTCTTGTGAACTGATTTTATTGTTTGTCTTCAAAGGATTCATCTATTTATATTCATATTTATTTACTTGTCATGAATACATACTATAATAATTATAGACAATTGTCGTACAAATTGAAAGTTTTTTCCGAATAAGCTGGATAGAACGTTGATGGTTATTTGTTCATTCCATTAGCAAATATTAGTTAATAAAAATCTACAAAGGAAAAGCTAGTGGGCTAAACTTTTTGAACAAAATCATTGAGTATGAAATTACCGAATTTTCAAAGTGTATGTTCAATCAACGTTAGCTGGGAGATTGATCAGGCAGGTGATATAATTTCGACCAATCACAATTAAGTACACGTTAGGCGCTCAGTGAAAGCCACACCCACAACGCGCTGTGATTGGCTGATGCAGTTACTCCATCTTATTGGCTGTATAGACTAATCTTCATTTCGTTGAACGGAGCACTATCCAAGACGATTATATCATTCAGATTTGATACTGTATCCAAACCATTCATTCTGAACCATTGCAAATACAATATTTCCATCGCGACTCTACATATAGTAGATAAATTGAATCTTTTCCTATCATTCATTCTAAACCAATGCATTCACAATATTTTCGTAGTGGCTCCTCTACAGTAGAATCATTGAAACCAATCTCGAAAACCGTTATCACAACTGCTCCAATGATTAAAAATCTGGTGTGGCGCACTCACACAACTTTCCTTGCCGTTATGAAAATTGATCACTTGACGCTAGTGTTCCCGCGCATCACAAGTCTACTATTCAAAGATTTGAGCCAGCTGGTGACAGGGCAATAACGCTGGAGACACACATGAGGTCTGCTATCTCTTCATAGTGAATGATTTGATAGAATCAACAATAATTTGCAATTGAATAATCACACTTTCTCGAATTTAAAGCTTATTTTCAATTTTAGGTGAAAGTGTTACTGAACATTAATTGTAGAGATTTTCATGCTCAATTCATTTTTTCGTTTCAATTGTATCTGAAGCCTGATAATTGGGAATCTATCTGCATTGATGGGGCGAAGCTTCTGAAAATTTTACAGATATGGGACTTGTTGCAGTTGATAGAGCTTATCGATGACTATTTTAGGTATGAATTTGATCAAAATCGTTGGAGCCGTTTTCGAGAAAATTTCAAAAAACCCTGTCATTCAAATGAATGAACAACAAATTTTCAAATTCACTACAGAAGCTCAACTGGGATGTAATAATGTTGTGTTAGAAGGAATTTGAAATAACGCCAAAGGTACGCCCAAAATAAGCAGTTTTTTTTGCATTTTCTCAGTTCTTTCATCAAGTAATTGATAGAAAAAGTTCGAATTTGATACAGAGGTTTAGCTAGGGTCTAAAAATTTTGTGATGAGGTGATTTTAATATTTCATCAAAGATACGCCCAAAATCAACGTTTTTCTCAGCTTTTCTGCGCTTTCTTAGTACTTTGACTTTCCGATGGAATGAAGCATGCTCAAATGAAAAATGCAGGCGCCGAAGCGAGCCCGCTGATTCCATTGTTGGACTATCCAGTCGGGGGTCCAGGGGGCGGAGCCCCCTGGCTAGACGAATATGGCGAGCGAAGCAAGCCTGACGGCTTGTTACATATATCACATTCTTTTTCAACCAATGCAACCACAATATTATCATAAAGACTCTATTTCCTGAATTTCGCTCACATCACTTTTGATATTGTGGAGTGTAAATGAAAGGGCATTTATCTATCTTTTCATCTACAGTAGAGGTATTAAATCTCGGAAACCTTCATCACAGCTACTCCAATATTTGAAGAGTGCTCCATTATGCTGCCATAGCATTTTTATAACACAGCTGGCTCGGCCATGAATGGTTGGCTCTTCTGAAGCAGACAGGCTTATGCTCGGGTGTGCACGTGATTTCTGAATATTATGACAGGATTCGGCAGCTGTGTTGTCCTATTCACTTTAAAATTTCAGCATTTTCTATCTTTAACGTCAATTCTCCCCATTTAACTCCTGCTGACTGTCAGTTTCAACCTTCACACAGAGAATTAGCTGATTTTCTATAGTGAATTCCACTTCAAACTGTCAGAATACCTCATGATTATTATGAATGCTCCCCATTTAACGAACGATGACAGTCAGATTCAATCTTTTAACAGAGAAATAGCTAATTTTCACTTCCTTGCCCTATTACCATAGGTAAGGAAAGTATTGCTTTCCGAAAAAATTGAGGTACCTCAGTTAAATTATTAATAACTACCCCAATAATTATAATTACTAATTAATAAAAATCTACATAGGAAAGGTAGTGGGGTACACTTTTTTAACAAATCATTGAGTATAGAATTACCGAATTTTCAAAGTTTTGTTCAATCAACGTTAGCTGGGAGATTGATCAGGCAGGTGATATAATTTCGACCAATCACAATTAAGTACACGTTAGGCGCTCAGTGAAAGCCACACCCACAACGCGCTGTGATTGGCTGATGCAGTTATTCCATCTTATCGGCTGTATAGACTTCATTTCGTTGAGCGGAGCACTATCCAAGACGATTATATCATTCAGATTTGATACTGTATCCAATCCATTCATTCTGAACCATTGCAAATACAATATTTCCATCGCGACTCTACATATAGTAGATAAATTGAATCTTTTCCTATCATTCATTCTAAACCAATGCATTCACAATATTTTCGTAGTGGCTCCTCTACAGTAGAATCATTGAAACCAATCTCGAAAACCGTTATCACAACTGCTCCAATGATTAAAAATCTGGTGTGGCGCACTCACACAACTTTCCTTGCCGTTATGAAAATTGATCACTTGACGCTAGTGTTCCCGCGCATCACAAGTCTACTATTCAAAGATTTGAGCCAGCTGGTGACAGGGCAATAACGCTGGAGACACACATGAGGTCTGCTATCTCTTCATAGTGAATGATTTAATAGAATCAACAATAATTTGCAATTGAATAATCACATTTTCTCGAATTTAAAGCTTATTTTCAATTTTAGGTGAAAATGTTACTGAACATTAATTGTAGAGATTTTCATGCTCAATTTCATTTTTTCGTTTCAATTGTATCTGAAGCCTGATGATTGGGAATCTCTCTGCATTGATGGGGCGAAGCTTCTGAAATTTTTACAGATATGGGACTTGTGGCAGTTGATAGAGCTTATCGATGACTATTTTAGGTATGAATTTGATCAAAATCGTTGGAGCCGTTTTCGAGAAAATTTCAAAAAACCCTGTCATTCAAATGAATGAACAACAAATTTTCAAATTCACTACAGAAGCTCAACTGGGATGTAATAATGTTGTGTTAGAAGGAATTTGAAATAACGCCAAAGGTACGCCCAAAATAAGCAGTTTTTTTTGCATTTTCTCAGTTCTTTCATCAAGTAATTGATAGAAAAAGTTCGAATTTGATACAGAGGTTTAGCTAGGGTCTAAAAATTTTGTGATGAGGTGATTTTAATATTTCATCAAAGATACGCCCAAAATCAACGTTTTTCTCAGCTTTTCTGCGCTTTCTTAGTACTTTGACTTTCCGATGGAATGAAGCATGCTCAAATGAAAAATGCAGGCGCCGAAGCGAGCCCGCTGATTCCATTGTTGGACTATCCAGTCGGGGGTCCAGGGGGCGGAGCCCCCTGGCTAGACGAATATGGCGAGCGAAGCAAGCCTGACGGCTTCTTACATATATCACATTCTTTTTCAACCAATGCAACTACAATATTATCATAAAGACTCTATTTCCTGAATTTCGCTCACATCACTTTTGATATTGTGGAGTGTAAATGAAATGACATTTATCTATCTTTTCATCTACAGTAGAGGTATTAAATCTCGGAAACCTTCATCACAGCTACTCCAATATTTGAAGAGTGCTCCATTATGCTGCCATAGCATTTTTATAACACAGCTGGCTCGGCCATGAATGGTTGGCTCTTCTGAAGCAGACAGGCTTATGCTCGGGTGTGCACGTGATTTCTGAATATTATGACAGGATTCGGCAGCTGTGTTGTCCTATTCACTTTAAAATTTCAGCATTTTCTATCTTTAACGTCAATTCTCCCCATTTAACTCCTGCTGACTGTCAGTTTCAACCTTCACACATGTAGGGTGAATCTTGTACTAAGTCAATGGTGTAGCGGCTATGAATTTTGTAATTGCGTGCGTGGACGCTGAGTGAACACCAGACTGATTGACTCACTACAAGACTCAATACAATTGTCGGAATCGCGGGAGGCCTAAACGCTCGCTCACCCTTGATTCCTCTAATGACAAATTGTATAATGATGAAAATTTTTATAAGTAGTGTAGCGATCGCTAAACACTGAATACGGATACCTTAAAATTATTACCTGTGAAGAATGAGCATACAAAATCATACAGGTCGAGCAAAAATCCCGATGTAGATAATTTACGGGACTGCGTCTCTAATAAGTTCTGAAGGATTAAAATACGGTATTTGAACCAAATATCGTTCAGAATATATTTCGAGATCAGAGTCTTGTCGGGTTTTAAGCTCTATTGTAGGAATTTATATGATCTATGGCTGCCACTGCTGTGCAATTGATGAGTTCGCTCCAAATTCGAGGTAGGTAACAGATAAAAGCTGATATATGAGCAGGTAAGGACAAAGAATAAATATCTCGATCTGACCCCACTCGCTACATCCACTTAGACCTGTTCCAATATCCAGCTTAATTCAATTATTTCAATGATCGTATTCGATCGGTTCTTGATGATATAGAACGTATCAGAAACAATAATTGACAGGCTTAAGAAATAATCGAACTCAGAAAGCGAATTAACAAAACTGAAATATATTACAATAAAATATGCAATCATACAGTGCAGATTCAGGATTTGATTTACAGGTTGATAATAATTTGGCATTAACAGAATAGTTAAAAATTTCTTGTGCTTGCATGATACCATGCGTGATTCAACAGAATTTTACGATTGATAAAATTGAACAATTTTGAAAAAATAGTGAAAAAATGAATTATAAAATATTTTTAAAAATGCTCGGGGTCGTGGTTCAGGCAGCGGAGGATAGCTAATCAACTACAAATTCTTAGAAATTAAATATGAATAAATTCTAGGCTCTTAAATGTTAAAGCGCTTGTCGGCGTGGCCAATAATTTAACGAAGAAAAAATTTATGTTTCTGCACTGAAATATTTTCGAAGCGTAGATTGGGGCCCCTTATGACTTATAACTCACGTGAACTTCCTTGGCGGTCGTGGTTTTCTTCTTTAGATCAAAAATCGTTTGATCGGCGGCAATCCAGGCTTTGGTTTCAGCACGTGGGGAATCTTAATTTAAATATCTCCTTCACCGAATTAATTAAGGGATAATCTACTTTAAGCTTTTAAATTTATCGATTGATGAAAACAGAAATTTATAAATAACAAATAGATTGGCCTAAAATATCGGCTCACAAATAGAACATTTAAAAATCGAACAAGAAATTTTACAAATAGGTCTTTGGTAACTATGAAAGAGATCTACACGGTAAGGATTTCAAAAGGGAAGTGCTGTTCTTTTCTCTAAGCTTTTAGGCTAGACCTTGCTTCTCGGAATCTCAATGTAATAATTTGCATAAAAATTTGCCATTGGTAGAACGCTTGTGACGTAAACATGACGTCAGTGGCAAGTAGTAGAATACAATTCCTTTAATTACAATAATAATTTAATTTATGTAATTCTTAAAACTACTTAATCTTATAGACATAGTTCCTCTCATACAATGTACACGTGCTAGTGTAACTGATAAGGCAGGGTTGGTGTCTGATAATAGATTAACATGTGTTGCTTTCAAACGATCACTGTCTTGGTGCTATTTCTATGCACTGTGATTGGTTTAGACCTACCAAAGAGATTTAATTACCATGTGGTTCAGTTGAATTAAATTATTAATAAATTAATATTCTTGTACAATTTTCATTAGGTTTGAGATTATTATAATTAATTTCTGCCATTTTATCAATAATAGAATTTCATGCTATGACCTATTTAGTTACAATAAGACCCGACGCATAATACAATTTCTTAAATAATAAATAATTTCAACAATAATACATATATTTTATTTTTTATTTTGAAATTCTTGATCCTTTATTGATAGTTTTATAATTTTTAGGAATGATATTTTACCTTGCATGAGAACCGGTATGATATTTGACAATGCTTTGAATCAGTCAGCTGCGTTCGAACTGTTTTAAAAACATCTGATCGATAGTAAACAAGTGTAACCTCAAAATCGGTGAGCGATTCATAAATAATTTGTGCTTTATTTGCAAAATAATTATAATTTTATTGAATAATTTTCCTAGAAAAATATTCAGTACAGAACGGTACTCTTATCAAATATACAGTTATTGATAAGTAAGCTTTATCGCTCGGTCGCTAACTATTCCTTTAGCAAATTCTTTCATTTTAAAAGGTAATCACAATTTTTCTCTCTTCTCATGAGATCTATTTGAAAAATTCATCACACAAAAGCCCCCAGGATATTTTAAATAGGTAATTGGGAGACGAGTCGAAACAATGACTATTTGAAAAATCCGATATTGTGATGAATACACTATTTCATCTCCTTACTTCTACGAAAACTCAACACTTAACACTAAAAACAATATATCGTGCACTTTTGGCTACGAAAAAATAAATAATTGATTGTTCCTTTCATTGGATACAATCGAAATACAATAATTAATGAGGTCTCTTTGGATCCTTCATTAAAACAACTCCACAACTTCCATTCACGGGTGGCTTATGAGCAGACCCATAATTATAACAAATATACAAGATTTCACATATTACTTCTTAAGATTTGAATAGTATTTGCAACAAATATAGACTTTCATCATTTTTTCATAGTTATTACAGGTTTCGACTCTTTGGTTTGGCTTTTACATAAATTGGGTGAGAGTGTGATTTTACTTCGGTGACTTGACAATCGTCTACCGTTTGACTCGAGCAATTTCTTATTTGCGCTTAGTACGTTGCGTACAAACAGGGTTACACTTGAAATGGCTTTCTTGATTTTTATCAATGTTGGTTACAAATATTAAGTCCTTAAGATTATATTTATCAATTTGAATTACAATTCATGATCTTTTGATGCAACAGTAATAAATTTCACATTTGAAGGTAAGAATTTCATTTTCTTTTTAGCTTTTTTAGCAATACATTTATATGACATAGAACATGCGCATTTCGTGCAAATTAACATAAATATATATTTTTGGTTGCGTTTTTTACTTATAATTTCACATTAAATAATATGTTACATTAATAATTGAATAACGATATTGCTTGAATTCTATTAACATTGACTCTAGGATTTCGTACACATTGGTTGGTGGGACGAAGAAAATTATCGAACAGGCTTTGGTTCCGAATAGATTTTTTCTATCGATTCTGTATTTCAAGGTTAGATTTACACATTTTTTCAAATAAACTTTGTTTATTTTCTTTCCTCCTATTCACTACTAATTTCATGTTATTTCTAATTTATAATTATTTTCCGTGGATAATACAATTTTTGTTTTTGTTTTCCAGTTGGGCGGATATAACTAGGCGATTGTTTCTGTGATGATTGTAGCATGAGGCGGATGGCTTGATTAGGTTGGTAAATTTTTAAGGTTGTTTCGTAGTTTTAATTTCTTCTGTTATTAAAGTTGATTTCGATTTTCTTCATTTGAAGTGAATTAATAATATTTCCTTGTTAGCTGAGATGCGGCGAAGTTTAGGTTATGTTGATTAACTAGGCTGCAGTAGAAAGATGCTAGTCTGCAAAGATATGATTCGGTGGGTAGGCTGTGATTATGACAAGTTTGATGATTTATGTATTCACAACGTAGCTTCCAAATTAATTCAAAAATTATTCCTTAAGCCCCCATCTAAATTTGATTTCAGTATTTGTTTCAAGTTTTCATTCCAATTTGCAGCTATCCGTTTTATTAAAACTTGGTTTAAAACGAATGTGCCGGTGGTGTAGATCGATTCTTACAAACTCGTTTCCTCTTTGTTGGCCGGTAACATGCGGTTTGATATCCTTAAACCTTACATGCCGGTGATGTGTGTGGATTCTTGTTGATAATATTTTCCTTTTCTGCATGGCGGGGAGAAATTGGATATTCAATTTTAGTCTTACATGACGGCGGTGTAGATGAATTCTATTAGATGATTTTCTTCTTTGACGTCTTGTTTGTTGTTTTGATTCATGGATTTTCAGTTTTGGTGGTGATTTTGATTTGTTGTGAATTTTTGTTTTATTTCTATTGTCTGGCGAACTATCTTCATGAGTATTGGTTTTATCTGTTGCAGATGCTGTCTTCGGAGGAGGGACAGTGATGTGGGCAATCGGCGGTCCGGGCTGCTCTTCTACGAGGCGGGCAACGTCCTTGGACTCCTGGTGTCCGGCGCGCGGTGGTACGGGCTGTCCCTCTACCTGATGGATGTCGTCCTCAGCTTGGCGGGTGATGTCGTCCGGTCCCTCTCGGCGTTCTGCGGGGTGCGGTGCGACTTCAGTCTTGACATTCTCGGTAGGTTGGTCTCCCTTATATGTGTCATGTTCACTTGCTTGTTTTATGACCTCCTCTTTCATTGTATCCTTTTCCACATGTACATGTTCCTTTAGGCTGACTTTGATGTTAATTGTTTTTGTGTGCATATCTTGGGATATCTTATCCAATCGGTTATTTGTTTCTAAAATTGATTTATCCAGACACTCAGCTAATTTTTTGATGGTATTATCGGTATCATGGAATGCTTTGTCCATTCGCTGACTCAACTTCTCCAAACCCTGTTCGTTTACCTTCTTTACTTCTTGAACTTCCTTTTTTAATTCTTCCTTTGTTTGCTTGTTGTCCTTCTTTATTTCTTGGATTTCCTTCTTTAACTCTTCCTTTGTTGCTGAAGAACTTTGTTTTATTGCTTCATTTGTTTGTTCGTTTCCTTTCTCTATCTTACTGGTTATTGCTTCCAGGAAGGCGTCCATATCCAGTGCGGGAGCGGGTGTATGGCGAACGGTTACCTTCTGGTTTTTTATCCGAGCAACGGTACGAGAAATGGGAGTTCCTGTCTCGGGGGCGTCGTCGTCCGTATGCTCTCCCGATGTTTCATCCTCCGGCTCTTGGGCTGCCGACGGATCTTCCACTAGGATGCAGCTCTCCTCCACCTGTGTCGAAGATAAATCATCCAGTACATTGGGATGGAAATCAGCGGCTGCGGTGATGGATGCGGATGGCGGCGAACAATCGGGTGAGATGTCCTCGGTGTCCGACAGACTTGGATTGACCTGGTCGTTTCCTGCCATGGTTTGTGAGAGAATAACGCGACGAACGTGTGCGGTGAATAAAAAACGTGAAAGTGTTGATGTGATATACAAAATAATTAATAAGAAATCCAATAGAAATTGTTATAGCTTCGTAGTGAGTGAAATACAGAAAAAGTGGTTTAGCAATGTGTTCAGTGATAAAATGAGTCAAGTTAGCAATATCGTTAACATAAAAATGACACGAACACACAGGATACACAGTGAACACTTATGCGGTAATACAGGTACGCCTCTTATAATTTATTATTACTATTATTATAAATATTTTATTCTTATAATTTCTTGCCGCAATTCAATATATAGGCTAGTGTTCTTTGCAAAATTTTATACAAAAGCAGTGATGCTCTGCTTGAATTCCACAATATATCTGTGATTTAATTTTACTTCCCTCTTTATGCTTTAAAAAATTTTTAAAAATGTAAATAACTTCAATCCTCTTTTCTGTAAATATTTATAAATTGTTTCAATATAGACCTAATATTCTTCAAATAATATGACCTTTCTTATGGTGTTTCTTAAACCTATGACTTATAGTATGACCAATTTTCGAATAACAAGATAATAAAATTCTGAGTTCGATTTTTTCTCTAAAAATTCATCAATCGATAAATTTCTTTTCCGTTCAAAAATTGGGTATGGTACGTCTTGTTATTTTATATAACAGTGAACAGTTAATATTAAATTTGAAGAAATTCACAACCATGAATTTTTCAAAAAAAAAAAATTTTCCCGTTGTCAGCGCTATAGTATACTGAGCAACTAAATAATCCTCGCAGTCGATTATCCGCCTCTTCAATGCCTATCACTGTTGGGCGCCAAATCATGTAAAGCGGTATTTGATGGCTTCACACATGTAGAGTGAATCTTGCACTAAGTCAATGGTGTAGCGGCTATGAATTTTGTAATTGCGT